>NW_021620581.1:1048250-1048856 GCF_004785775.1 Grammomys surdaster | reverse complement strand
TCTCTCTCTCTCTCTCTCTCTCTCTCTCTCTCTCTCTCTCTCTCTCTCTCCTGCTTCCTGTTAGAAAGACAGTTTATCATCATAATATAACCAGGAATATGGCAAACTTCTTTACCTCTCAGTTCTAGTTTTCTCATGTGTAAAATGAAATTTATAATAGTTTATATTGCCTTGCATAGAACTGTGATGTAAAATGAGATCTATAAAAGTCTTAACTCTACCTACTTAAAAATTAAATAATACTTTCTCTAGTATTGATAATGATGATAAACAAAGTTTTATTTACTGTTGGTCAGAATGAAAATTAGTGGATCCTACTATGGAAATCTGCCTGAGGGTTCTTCCAAAAACTCAAAGTATGATATAAAACAGCTACACTATGATGGTTTAAATAAGAATGGCCTCCATAGGTTCATATATTTGAATGCTTAGTCACAAGGAAGTATCACTATTTGAAAGGATTAGAGAAGTTAGGAGATACGGCCTAGTTGGAGGATGTGTGTCACTGCTGATCGGCTTTGAGGCTTCAAAAGCCCAAGATAGGTCTGTATTCATATTTTCTCTCTCTCTCTCTCTCTCTCTCTCTCTCTCTCTCTCTCTCTCTCT
>NW_021620581.1:989346-1048240 GCF_004785775.1 Grammomys surdaster | reverse complement strand
TCTCTCTCTCTCTCTCTCTCTCTCTCTCTCTCTCTCTCTCTCTCTCTTTCTCTTGCTCTCTCTGTCTCTCCCTGTCACTCTCTCTGTCTCTCTTTCTGTCTCTCTCTGTGTACTGCCTGTCTCTGTGTGTCTCTCTATCTATGTCTTTCTATCTTTGTCTCTCTGTATCTCTGTCTTTGTTTGTGTCTCTATCTCTCTCTGTCTCTTCCTGTCTTTCTATCTCTCTCTTTCCTTATGGATTAGGATGTAGAATACTCAGCTACATCTCGAGCACCATGTCTGTCTGCCTGCCACCATGCTCCCTGCCATGATGATTATGGATTAATCCTCTGAAACTGTTAAGCCAGCTCCAATTAAATCAATTAAATGTTTTCACTTATAAGACTTGTGGTCACTGTCTCTGAAGAGCAATAGAACAGTGACTAAGATATATACCATTCCTAAAAATAAAGTCAAAAGAACCGTTGTCAACACGCAATGGAAATTCTTACAGAAAAAAATGTTTTTTGCTGCACTATTCACCATAGACAAAATGTGGAGTGAGCTTAAATAGAAGTCAACACGTTAATGAATAAAATAATGTGGTCCTTATAAACGATGGCATTCTTTTCAGTCTTCAAGAAGAATGAAATTGGGACTGGAAAGATAGTTCGGTATTTAATAGAATTTATAGGTCTTGTAGAAGACTGGAAATTCAGTTCCTACCGCTCTTGTTGGGATGCTCACAACCATCTTTAACTGTTTTGCTTAAGGAGAACTGTTTGCCTGTTCTGGACTGTAGTAACATATGAGTACATTCATGTGGATACACAGAGAGGTATCTATATAAATTAAAATGTAAAATTTAGTCTTCAAAAAACAGTGAAATTATGCTGACATTTGTATGTAAAATTAGAGATGGAGTTAGAAATATCCTGTTAAAATAAACCAAACATGGAATGAATATGTCATTTTTTTTTCCTTATGAGCCCAACCTAGATTGTACCTACATACATATTTACCTCTGTGTGACAAGATAATAGAAAGATAACTACTTGGAAAGAAAGAGAAGAAAGTCAAGGTATTGGAATATGAATAATTTCAAAGTCTATGACATACTTAAACAAAATGTCTTTATGAAACTCATCAACCTATATGCTGAATATGCATTAATAGGTATGATTCTTAAAATCAAAATCTGCATAAGATATTAGAGGTATCTTGATTAAATATATCAAAGTCTGACAAATAACTAAAAGAATATCATAAGACTCTGGATGTTCTTTTGATTTGATAGTAATATTTGGATAAATATTAAAAATATACACATAACTCATAAATTATTTTCTATTTTTAAACAGATTATTGTCTCCTTTATTTTAGAGACACCTTTTTGTTGTATAATCAAGATTTTATGAAGCTTATGTCATTTGAAAATAACAAAATAATAAAATCGTTTCACTTAAAGTGTATAAAATCAGAGTATTCTTTAAAACTTTAGTTGTCCACATATATTATTTGTAGAAAATCTTTTAACATGCTTGTAAAAGTAATTTCATTTAAATATTCAAAATACCTGCTAAATAATTGAACTGTGTTATTTCTGTTCATGCAAAAAATTAATACAGAGATTCCCTGGGAATCCATAGACCACTCCATTCTAGTAAGCAGATAGGCCTATTGTAGGTCTTTACCTCTCCCTCAGCTCCTCCAAAACCAATTACCTGAACTAGTATTATGGGCTCTTCTCTATTTCTGCCACAATTTCCAGGGTACTAAACAAATTCTGGTGGGACACTCTGCTTTCCCCCTTATTATTATTTAACCTTTCTAGCTCATCGACATTGCTAAGTGTCAGATCTCAATATCAAGAAATACATTTGGCTTGGAATACCCAGATCAATTCAGAAGAATTTCATAGCTGGGAACACACAGCTACCACACACTCCAAGGAATCAAAGAGGACAATAGAAACTAAGGAACAAAATATCCACCCAACAAGTATAAGACTATATATCAGCACTTTGAATTATAATCTTCCCAATCCCAGATGCCAAGATATCAGGACACCATATCTTGACTAGGGCCCAAGAGTACCACCATAGCCAGCACTTACGATTGCAACATAGCTGAAAAAAAAATAGCCTTTATAAATAGGATAGAAATTCTTAAAGAGGAAATTAGTAAATGACTAAATCCCATAAAACAGTCAGTGACAATCCTTTTGGGAGTTACATGTTAGATATCCTGCATAATCAGTTATTTACATTACCATTCATAACAGTAGCAATTATATTTATGAAATAGCAACTAAGTAATTTTAAAGTTGGGGGTTCACCATAGATGAGGAACTATTATATTAAAGGGTGGCAGCATTAAGAAGGCTGAAAACCACTGCCTTAAAGAAATCTATGAAAGCGCAAACAGTGGAAGCAAATGAAAAAGCAATTCAAGATTTGAAAGTAGAAATAGAATCAATTAAAAAAAAACTCAAACTGAGGGAAATCTAGAAATTAAAATGTTAGGAATTTTAACAGAAACTACAGAGACAGGCTTCACTAACAGAGTCCAAGAGTTATAAGAGAAAATATCAGGGGTTGAAGATATGATAGAAAACATGGATATATCAGTCAAACAAAATATTGAATATAAATCTCTTGTTGTTTCTGACAACTACCTTAGAACTGTAATAGAACCAAGAACATATCAGTCAAAGTTATCAATATTTGTCAATCACATCTCTATCATTCACTGATAGTACTTGTTTGTCTTGTTGCTGTGACAAATAGCCTGACAAAAGCAACTTATAAAGAAAGGGTTTATTTTGGCTCATAGTTTAAGTGTACTGTTCATCATAATGGCTGGAGCATGAGGCAGTTGATCATACTGCACTCAGATTAGAAGTAGTAGGAGATGAATGCTTGAGATCATGTCAGTTATTCTTTTTTACCCAGTCTGTGACCTCAGCCTATGGAATGGAACCATGAATATTTAGGGTAGCTCTTCCTATATTAATTAATCTAATCTAGATACTCTTTCTGAGACATTCATAAAAGCATAGCTAATCTAGGTAATTTCTCATAGGAGATAAACCCAGAGGTTTGTCTGCTAGGTGATTCACAATCCCATCATGTAGATAATAAATATATCTGTACAGTATAGTTATAGCATAAGCTTATAACTAAAGGAAATAGAAATGACACTTAAAAAAACATAATCAAATCAAAGATTGTGATATCATGGTTTGTTTCTATACTTATCTATGCTACTTTCTCTATAAACCTGAACAAAAAGTAGAGTATATAAACAAAATCTCTAGCATAGTGCATGTATTTCAAGATGTCTGGGAGAGTCCAGAATAGTCATGATTCATGTGAGGTGATAGGGGAGGAAAGGGAAGATGGGGGGAAGGGGAACCAGGTGTCGTAGTCAGGAGGCCCAAAGGTACAAAATGGGCAGGTAACTAAAATATCTGGATTATAAAGGGAAGGGCAGCTCACTACCATAAGCTGGGGAGGTCAGCATAAAGGATGAGGTATGCAAGTCAGAAGGACCTTGTAACAGGTAGAAATTGAGGGAAGCTGGAAGAACCTGGAGGCCAAGATTGCTTTGATATGTTAAATAGACCCCTCAGCCATTTGCCTCCGGTTTGAAATTTAAGGGTTACTTACAGTTTACATGATTTCAAATAGTTTTATCACTGCAAAATCCTATACCACCATGGATAATAACCTCATTGATGCTGTGCTTTGGAGTCTTCTTTTTGGTTAACTCTATTTCCTGTATACTCTATGCTAAGGTGACTTACCATTCTGGGCAGGGTGATGCAGAAAGCATTCATTAATAAATGAGTCTTAAATATTTTCTTTTGGGAGAGATGAAAGTTGTTTATTTTGCTTATTAAAATGATGATTTCTTCAACACATATATAATGAATTGATTACTATTTGATAAATCCATTTTTTCTCACATGTTGACTATTTTTAAGACCTAGTGACTTAGAAATGTTCAAGTATACAACAAAGAATAACTAGTAGGATCGTCTTCATACAAAACACTGTATCTATAACTTTAAAGATTATTCACTCTATATAACTCACACTTCATGCTCTCTGATCAATACTTTCCATTTCCTACCCCCAGTGCTTCTGCTGGCCGTTATTCTGCTCTCAGCTTTTTTTTTTTTTTTTGGATATTTTATTTATTTACATTTCAGATGTCATCCACTTTCCCCATTCCCCACCCCCTAGAAATCCCTATCCCATCCCCCCTTGTCAGGGGCAGCCCTGCTTGTACACTGAAGGCTGAAAATAAGCCATAGGCCTAAAATCAGCAATAGGCCTGACATACATGCCTGCTAACACAAAGTCGTGGGTCTCTGTGGAAAAACACTGAAACAGATAGCTATAAGATATTGTAAACAGGCAGCTTTGGTGGATATTTACCAGCCTGGATAAGGACTAATAGTCATAGACCTTGTAGATAGGTAGCCTTGGTGGATAGTACTAACTTAGATAAGGACAAGTGAATCATAGGAGGAGTCATAGTGATCTATCCCCTGAACCTTCACCCAGCTGACACTCTGTTCTGGAAGATATCTGTACTCCCCCTGAATACCCATGCTCCTACGTCATCCTCTTCCCTACATCCGACCTTTTTTGTGTATATAACCCCTGTGTGAAAAAGTAAAAATGGTGATTTTATCAGATTATAGACAGATTACCTTCTTTGCATCGGCCTGTTCCCCACTTTCACTTTCAGGTGATCTCCCTGGACCCCTGTTTAATGCCCTGATGGATAGGACACCCCCTCCTCCTTTTTGCTTTTATACCATTTTAATTACATGCAAGTATTAAGGTCAGTTCTAGGTTGAGGAACTAGCAATATAATAGATGAAAATAGCCAAGGAACAAGCAAGACAATAAACACAAATAGTCAAAGAACAAGCAAGGCAATAAACAAGGTCCCATGATCACTCCTGTGATCACTATTTCTAAGAGCTTATCAGGAAGACCAAACTACCCGAGCCTACTTCTTTGTTCTAGCCTACGATGTAGATATTTGCCTGAAATTACTTCTTTGTTCTAGCCTAAGATTTACATTCTTGCCTGAAATTACTTCTTTCTTCTAGCCAAATGTCAGATTCCTGTCTGAAGCCCATTTCCTTGTCCAATATCAGATTTCTGTCAAGCAGCCCCAAAAGCTCTCTACATTTCCCCCTTTTTTATTTTATATACAAGGCTGAGCCTTAGTTCATGCAGACAAGAATGCTTTCCTTACCCATAGTGGAATATGCATTATCAAAAGCAATGCACTTCTGTCTTAGGTTTTAAGTCTCTATACAGAATCTTACTTGACCTTGGCTTGCCAGTCTGTTAAATTAATAACTCTCTCTGGAGTCCATTTTCAGTTTCAAGTCATGTACTTTGGCTGCCAACATGTTGATATTGTTAAAGACAAGCTTTAACACAGTGGGCAGGAATAAAATTATTACCAGGACAAAAAGGGCTAGCATGATCAAGTTATATATGGCATTCTTGAAGCTTGATCAAAATGGAAATACTGACCTCAAGCCATGGATAATTTTATCACCAGTATCTCCAGTATCAAAGCTCAGCATAGCAGCATTCTTTAAATTCATAAGCTCAGTATGCAAAGTTAATTCATCCAGAGAGTTGTTAGAATTATGCCAAATACCCTGCAAGTCTCTTTAAATTTTTTCCAAATTATAATGACTACCATTGTAAATTTTAGAACTAACATACCTCCATTGGTATTTGTCATGACACTTGAGATGGCTCCTTACTCTTCAACTCTGAACCTCCTTCCAATAATTTGAATAGGATAAAGAACATCAATCCAATGTTCCAAATGCCTATCTAAATCCTCCTGCATACTCAACAAATTTATTTCTTTTACAGTATTTATTATAAGTTGCATTGATTGTACACTTTCTAATTGTGTTAGTGTATTGAAACCTGGCATGTCTGTAACAGGGCTCTATTGACAAGCTTTTGTTTTATTGCCCTGAGTAGTACAGAACCTTGGTTTTCTGAAAAAACTTGCTAGTACTGGAAGAAGTGAGTCAGGCTTTAAGCAGAAGAAAGAGGGTAGTGGACTTGATTATTGCTGGTATTACAGCTTTAATCACATTAATTGCTAGCAATAGACACCTTCTTATGTTAATCATTTAGCAAAAAAAATTCTAATGTGTTGAATATGCACAAGTCTTAAATCTTAAATCTTGGAGGATGTTTTTGTGATCCTAGTTCATCTACTAGGAAGAATCATTACCAATTCTATAGACACAGCTTCTTTGTTTTGTTTTGCTGATTAGTAATCATGGCTATGTGGCCTAGCTATTCTCTACTATGAGATACAATATGGTAAACATGGCATGTCCAAGGAAAATTGAATTGAGATTGTGAGACATTGGCATATTTAAATCATATCAGGGAAACTAGACCTGACTATTTACTGGCTGCATCAGACCAATGAAAGAGCATAACTCCCTCATGTTGGACCCTAGACCTGCTGTCCATTTGTTTACTCTCTTATTCCTGTGTACAAGGTCTTGCTTTTGCCTCTGTAACCAGAATCAGATCCACAGCTACACTCTCAAACCTGTGTGTCTCATCAAGACAGACTATTTATATTTCTGTGGTCTACTTCTGAAATGTGTTAAAACTCTGCCACTTACCCTAACCCTTTGTATTTATTCTATAATATATACTGTGTGACAAATGATACAAGAATTACAATTAGTAATAATATTGGAATAAAAGAACTTATGTTTGCCTCAACAAGGTTATCAAAAAATAGTATTATCTGGCAAATTGTTGCCACTGAAACCTAATTACCTCTAGAGTTCATTGCTATTAAATAGATTCTAATGTTGCAAAAGGATACAGGCATGCACAGGTTTGTTTTTGACAGAGCTATCCTGACAGTAGAGAAAGTAGATAGGGATAAGTTTAGCCTCAGTATCTCACAAGTACCAACACAAATCTAGTTCAGCAAAGATGTAGGCTTCAAAAAGAAAGTCATCATGCAATATTCACAGAATAGAGTTCATATAAGCAAAACTTCAATCCTTAATGAATAGTGAAAGATATGCTATTTCTAGATTCTAAAAATATAACCATATTCATACCAATAAATGAAAAACTAAATACGAGAGTTAAATGTTCAACTGTCATTTAGTGTGTGAAGAAAGCCATTATAAAAGGTTAAAACGTGTCAAAAATGTATGCTAAGGCTTTTCTTTTTCTTCTTTATATTTTGCATTAAAGTTTGCAGATAAATCTACTTTCAAACAGTGAGGATTTTAAAACACAAAAGCTCAACTGTACTATTTCCTGAGGAATCCTGAGCAAGTTTTCTATTTTTAGAAGCTAGGACTGCTGGAAGGATCAAGGACATCCATGATTACAATAGTGTCATATTGTTTCAAGGGGCTCAAATGATTAGAATATCTGTTTGGAGAAAAGAAAATGCCATCATGTCTATCCAAATCTTAAAAAAACACGTGTCAAATAATGATTTGTTGCTTCATAAAGTAAAAGTCTCTCAAGCTGAAATTCCATACTAATGCTTTCTTTGTTGTATTTTATATTCTAAAAGGGAAAAGCTCCCCAGGAGATAAAGTAGAAGTGACTTGGCTACCTATGCCAGAATGCTGTTGTTAGACCTACCACTACCTAGCTAAGAAATTTTAAGACAGTTGCTCAACCATTTTGCAATAATGGTTTCTCCATCTGTAAAAAAAAAAAAAAAAAAAAATATTGACATCAGGGCCAAAGGAACAGCTGAGCAGACAGAGACTCCTGTGTACAATGCTGATGATGTGAGCTTTATTCCTAGATCTCACAGTATAGCAGTAGAGAATGATGCCTAAGAGTTGCCCTCTGACATTCACATGTATAGAATGGTACCAATTTCCCTGCACTTTCTCACAACAAATGCATGAATAAATACCTATTTTTAAACTGAGTAATATGTTGGTATGCTGGAATAATAAACTTATGGCTACAAAATGCTTAAGAAATCTGAAAGTTCTATGAAAACAAAACTTACTACATTCATTTACTAAAGGACTATGAACATATGAACAACAACAATGATAGTAATGTTAACATTTGTAAATACTTTAGTTTTTGCCAGATGCAGAATTCAGTCTGCAGAGTTTTCCTCCAAGCAACAGATAGTAAAAGATAGAAAGGATGGAAGAAGATAAAGGATATAAGCATAAAAGTTAAATTTGCTGAAAATTAGCTATCTGAGAATAAAGAAAATAAATAAAGCTTGAACAGTAATTAAACATGTGATAGAAGAAAGTTTCTCTGAACTATAAAGGACTTTGCTGTTAAAAATAGTTCATTGTGTTTCAATTGAACTTAATAAAAAATAACATGTAGACTTAGCCTGGTGATATTTTTTTAGTTACTTGGTTAAAGAAAACTTCTATTAATAGTGCAGGAGTAAATCCAGACAACTTACAAAGAAAGGAAACCAATGCACTATGAAACTTCTGTTCTGCAATATTTAGCATAGGAAGAAAGTAAAGCAGTATTTTTTAAACTGTAAAATAAAAATGTTGTGACCTACGTTTCCTTTACTAAGTCATATATATTGAACCATCCCTGCATCTCTAGGACAAAGACTACTTGACCATGGTGGATGATCTTTTTGATGTGTTCTTTGATGTTTTTGGCTTACAACTATTTTATTGAGTAAATACATCTGCCCCTATGTTTATTAGGGAAATTGGTCTGTACTCTCTGTTTGTTGGATGTTTATGTGGTTTGGATATCATGGTAAGTATAGGTTCGTCAAATGAATAGGGCATTGTTCCTTTCGTTTCTATTTTGTGGAATAGTTTGAAGACTATTAGTAATAGCTCGTTTTTGAAAGTCTGGTAGAATTCTGTGTTAAAACTATCTGACCCTGAGTTTTGTTCTTGTTGATGTTGAGTTTGTTTTTGTTTTGTTTTGTTTTTCTGTTTTTTAGTGTTTTGCTTTTGATTGGGAGACTGTTTTTTTAATTTATTTAATCATTTTTTAACACTTCAGATTTTATCCCCCTTCTAGTCCACCCTCTGACTGTTCCACATTCCATACCTCTTCCCTGGACCCTGTCTCCATGAGGATGTCCCCACCCACCCTACCCCCATACCACCAGACCTTCCAATTCCCTGTTATCTTGAGGGTTAGGTGCATCTTCTCTGACTGAACCAGATTGTTCAGTCCTCTGCTGTATATTTGTTGAGGACCTCGTATTAGCTGTTGGGTGCTGCTTGGTTGGTGGCCAGTATCTGAGAGATCTTGGGGATCTAGGTTAATTGAGACTGCTGATTATCCTATAGGGTCACCCTCCTCCTCAGCTTCTTCCAGCCTTTCTCTAATTCAACCACAGGGGTCAGCAGCTTCTGTTCATTGGTTATGTGTAAATATCTGCATCTGATTCTTTTCATCTGCTTGTTGGGTTTTTCAGATGATAGTCATGATAGGCCCCTTTTTGTGAGCACTCCATAGCCTCAGCAATAGTGTCAGGCCTTGGGACCTCCTGTTGAGCTGGATGACAATTTGGGCCTGTCACTGGACCTCCTTTTCTTTAGGCACTTCCCATTTTTATTCCTGCAGTTCTTTCAGACAGGAATAATTCTGAGTCAGAGTGTTTGACTTTGTGAAGACAATCCCATCCCTAACTTGATGCCCTGTCTTTTTGATGTAGGTGGGATTTACAAGTTCCCTCTCCCCACCGTAGGTATTTCATCTAAGGTCCCTCCCTTTGAGTCCTGAGAGTCTCTCACCTCCCTGGTGTCTCTCTGGTACATTCTGGAGTACACCTCCTACCTCCAGAGGTTTCCTGTTTCCATTCTTTCTGCTGGCCTTCAGGGCTTCAGTCCTTTTCCCTACCCAATACTTGATCATATTCCCCTCTAACCTTCCCTGTCCTCTTTCCCACCCAGGACCCTCCCTAATGACTGCTTTTATGTCACTAGGGGTGATGGGTACATTTAAATTGTTTATTTGATCTTGATTTAACTTTGGAAGTGGTACTTATTATGACAAATATCCATTTCTTTCATATTTTCCAATTTAGTGGAGTATAGATTTCTAAAATATATCCTTATATTTCTCTGGATTTCTTCAATGTCTATTATTATATCCCACTTTTCTGATTTTGTTAATTTGTATGTTTTTCCCTGCCTTTGAGTTATTTTGGATAGTTAATTTTTAATCTTTATTTTGGTCTATCTTGTTGATTTTTCTCAAAGAATCAACTTTATTACAATGATTCTTTTTATTGTGCTTTGTTTCTTATTTACTCATTTCAGCCCTGAATTTGATTATTACTTGCAGGATACGTTTTTTTGGATGTGACTACTTCTTTTTGTTCTAGAGCTTCCTGGTGTGCTGTTAAGTAGCTAGTATGAGATTGCTCCACTGTTTTTTATGTAGGTACCCAGTGCTATGAAAGTTCCATCACTTTCATTGTGTCCCATAAATTTGGGTATACTCTGTATTCATTTTCATTGAATTCTAGAATATCTTTAATTTTTATTTCTTTATTTCTTCCTTCCTTTCTTTATTTCTTTTTTTATTTTTTGGTCCAATAAAGGGCTATTTTGTCTCAGATATAAATTGAATACAACTATAAAAATTATGCAAGCTATAAGGTATAATATATACTTAGAACATCCAGTCCATCATATTTGACCATTTAGATAATATATTCTATCATCTGTCCTAACTTAATGAGTTACAATTCTGTGTATAAATCATTTTTTATCTCAATTTGTGTTACCATCTGAAAAAATCCTTTTAGATATAGTATACCTTCTTTAATGCTAAGTAACTTAAGTTCAGTTGTGAGACTATAACTGATCTTCAACCCCATCAGAGATTTAAGAAAGCATATATATTCGAGTATGCAGGAAAGTAGCTTCCAAAATTTAAACAAGTGACAGAGACAGCTGACTGCCTGGACCATCCCCAACATTCCTTATAATGTTGGAGCATCTATCTTCAGCCTCCTGGTCCAGAACATCTGACAGACTTTAAATGAAGCAGGAATTATAAAGAACTTGCTTATCCTGTCATGGCAGAGCTTAGCAATTGACTACCCTGCAACCATTTGCCCTTTTTGGACAGCATTCTGTCTGAAGATATATATAGTCTTCAAAAGCATCACAGATCCAAAGAATATGGCATTTAAAATCATATTATTATTTAATAGATCCTTTGACCTTTGACTAAAAGACATATCTTTTCCTGACAGTACTCACACTCCACTTCAAATTTATATATATACATATATATATATATATATATATATATATATATATATATGGCACAACTGAAATGTTAAACATTATTTGAGCTATTTACTAAATGAATAACCTTGAAAATATTTTATTGTAATTATCTAAATTTCTGACTCTTACATTACTTAATTATTCTAAACAGTTTGAAATAACAGCTATTGAAAGGACTAGGTCTAAACCTTGTATACTTATATGATTTCCATAGGCACAATGCCTATCTCAGAGTAACAAAATTAATTTTAATTGTATTTATCAATTTACAGAGATTTATAACAATGAAAACCTTTAACTTGTATCAATATACAAATTCTATACCAATGTAGAAAATATAACTTCAATTCTGCAGTAAGCTTATGGCTATAAAGTGCTTTGCTTAAGAATAAATTTAACAATCTATCCCCATTTATCTAAATTCTTGTAATATTACTATATCCCCCCTTGTCCCCTATCAATCCCTTCACTTTACCTAAGAAAGAAAGAAGGGTAGAGAAGAGGAAAGAAAGACAGAAATTCCTGTATATAAGCTCCATATTTAGTTTCCTTCTCAGATTTACCCTTAGCTTATCTGTGTAGCTTGCAATTTTCATGCAAATATCTAAATATTGGTTGTAAGGTTCATTTATTACAGAATTAAACACCAAGAGGACAACTGACATGTTCTGCTCTTCCAGCTCCCTACTTGATCCTGTTTCAACTGATGCTGTTTTCAGAGACTTGTTTCTAGAACAGCTTTAGGAATGGCTGCTAATACCCAATGATGTCCTCAGTTCATCCAGTCTTTCAGACCGTTCCAGTCAAGATTTCAGTTAAGCCTTGAACTTTCTTAACACAAAAAGACTGCACAATAAATAATGCTAGGTAGCTTTATTTTCACTTTTTCCTATTTCATTTTGGACCCACAAAAAAGGAAAATTTCATTCCATTTTGTCAGCAAGCAGAGTAGGAGATATAAGAAGACCATCTTCCCAGTCCCATAAGTTGGTGTAGATGAATTGGCCATTTTATGAATTATAGATTTGTTGTCATTTAAGGGATAATTTAATTTCTTCCTTTACTTCTGTCTTAACATTTTTTCATTCAGTGTCAAGCTGTTCAATTTCCATGGGTTTGTAAACTTTGTGGTTTTTTTTTTTTTGCTATTAATATATAGCTTCAATCCATGATTGTCTGACAGGATGCAGTGAGTTATTTCAATGGTTTTTTTTAATCTGTTGAAACTTGCCTGTTGTCTGAGTGTGTGGTTATTTTTGGAGAAAGTTCTATGAAGTATGGAGAAGAAGATATACTACTTTGTATTTGGGTGAAATACTGTGTAGATATTTGTTAGGTCCATTTGAGTCATAACATCTGTTAGCTCTAGTATTTCTCTTTCAATTTTGTGTCTGTATAGCCTGTCCATTAATATGAGCTGAGTATGAAGGCTCCCACTATCATAGTATGAGGGTCAATATGTGATGTAAGGCATAATAATGATTTGTAGTTGTTGGTTGATTGGTTTGGTTTTTTATTACTTTGTGCCCTTGTGTTTAGGACATAGATGTTAAGAATTAAGATGTCGCTTTGGGCTGGGGAAGATACAGAGTAGGTCTGCTCCTGTCCTGTGGAGATACTGAATCCTGAGTCATCGAGGAGCCACTGCACTCAGAGCAGCCGGTAAGAACTCCATCTCACACCCTAAGCCCCAGAGATACATCTGGGAGCCAGGGACATTCAGGACACAGCAGCAACCTAAACCCCGCCCCCCCACCAGGAATTCCACTTCCCTTCCGTCCCTGCCTGGTCCTTTGGGCTGGGACAGACACAGAGTCGGTCTGCTCCTGTCCTGTGGAGATACTGAATTCTGAGTCATCCTAGAAGAGCCACTGCACTCAGAGCAGCTGGAAAGAACTCCATCTCACTCCCTAAGCCCTAGAGATACATCTGGGAGCCAGGGACATTCAGGACACAGCAGCTACCCAAACCCCGCCCCTCTGGAGCTCCACTTCCCTTCTGCCCCTGCCTGGTCCTTTGGGCTGGGGCAGACACAGAGTTGGTCTGCTCCTGTCCTGTGGAGATACTGAATCCTGAGTCATCAAGGAGCCACTGCACTCAGAGCAGCCGAAGAGCCACTGCACTCACAGCACAAGGATTTCCAGATTCAAGAGGTGGCCTGAGTCCCAGGAGTTCTTCCACCCAAAAGATTAGGAGCATAAGACCACAGAGACATCTGGACTCTGAAGAGCTCTGCAACAAGCAAGATAACTGGAAATACAGACCCCAGTCTTACACAGTGAGGGCAGGTAACACTAGAGTTAACCAGATGGCAAAAGGCAAGCGCAAGAACATAAGCAACAGAAACCAAAGTTTCTTGGCATCTTCAGTACCCAGTTCTCCCAATATAGCAAGCCCTGGACACCCCATCACACCGGAAAAGCAGGATTCAGAATTAAAATCACTTCTCATGATGATGATAGAGGATTATAAGAAGGAATTAAGTAACTCCCTTAAAGAAATACAGGAGAGTACAAATAAACATATAGAAGCCCTTAAAGAGGAATCACAGAAATCCCTTAAAGAAATGCAAGAAAACACAAAGAAGGAATTAAACAAAAACATTCAGGATCTGAAAATGGAAATAGAAACAATAAAGAAAGTTCAAAGGGAGACAACCTTGGAGATAGAAAACCTAAGAAAGAGATCAGGAGTCACACACGAAAGAATCACCAACCGAATACAAGAGATAGAAGAGAGAATCTCAAATGCAGAAGACATGGTGGAAAATATTGACACAGTTGCCAAAGAAAATGTAAAATGCAAAAAACTACTAACTAAAAACATACAGTAAATCCAGGACACAATGAGAAGACCAAACCTAAGGATAATAGGTATAGACGAGAATGAAGATTCCCAAATTAAAGGGCTAGTAAACATCTTCAACAAAATTATTGAGGAAAACTTCCCTAACCTAAAGAACAAGATGCCCATAAACATACAAGAAGCCTACAGAACACCAAATAGACTAGACCAGAAAAGAAATACCTCCCATCACATAATAATCAAAACATCAGATGCATGAAACAAAGAAAAAATACTAAAAGCAGTAAGAGAAAAAGGTCAAATAACATACAAAGGCAGACCTATAAGAATTACACCAGACTTCTCACCAGAGACTATAAAAGTCAGAAGATCCTGGACTGACATCATACAGACCCTAAGAGAACACAAATGCCAGCCCAGATTACTATACCCAGCAAAACTCTCAATCAATATAGATGGTGAAACCAAGATATTCCATGACAAAACAAAATTTGCACAGTATCTTCTCACAAACCCAGCACTTCAAAGGATAACTGATGGAAAATGCCAACACAAGGAGAGAAACTACAACCTAGAAAAAGCAAGGAAGTAATCTTCCAACAACCCCAAAAGAAGATAACTATACAAACATAATTCTACCTCTAATAACAAAAATAACAAGAAGCCACAATCATTTTTCCTTAATATCTCTTAACATCAATGGTCTCAATTCCCCAATAAAAAGACGCAGACTATCAGACTGGATACACAAACAAGACCCAGAATTTGGCTGCATACAAGAAACGCACCTCAGTGACAAAGACAGACACTACCTCAGAATAAAAGGGTGGAAAACAATTTTTCAAGCCAATGGTCCCAAGAAACAAGCTGGAGTAGCCATTCTAATATCAAATAAAATCGACTTTCATCCAAAATTAATCAAAAAAGATAAGGAAAGACACTTCATACTTATCAAAGGAAAAATCTACCAAGGTGAACTCTCAATTCTGAACATCTATGCTCCAAATGCAAGGGCACCTACATACATAAAAGAAACTTTACTAGAGCTCAAAACACACATTACACCTCACACAATAATAGTGGGGGATTTCAACACCCCACTCTCAGCAATGGACAGATCATGGAAACAGAAACTAAACCAAGACACTTTGACATTAACAGAAGTTATGAACCAAATGGACTTAACAGACATCTGTAGAACATTTCATCCTAAAACAAAATAATATACCTTTTTCTCAGCACCTCATGGTACCTTCTCCAAAATAGGCTATATAATTGGTCACAAAACAACCCTCTACAGATACAAAAAGATTGAAATAATCCCTTGCATCTTATCAGATCACCACAGACTAAGACTGGTCTTTAATAATGACAAAACCAATGGAAAACCCACGTGCACATGGAAACTGAACAACTCTCTACTCAATGATGACTTGGTCAAGGAAGAAATAAAGAAAGAAATAAAAGACTTTTTAGAATTCAATGAAAATGAGGACACATCATACCAAAACTTGTGGGACTCCATGAAGGCAGTGATAAGAGGAAAACTCATAGCTCTAAGTGCCTACAAAAAGAAACTGGAAAGAGCACACACTAACAAGTTGACTGCACAACTAAAAGCTCTAGAACAAAAAGAAGCAAATACACTCAGGAGGAGTAGAAGGCAGGAAATAATCAAACTCAGTGCTGAAATCAACCAAATAGAAACAGAAAGAACAATACAAAATATCAATAAAACCAGGAGCTGGTTCTTTGAGAAAATCAACAAGATAGATAAACCATTAGCCAGATTAACCAGAGGGCACAGAGACAGTATCCAAATTAATAAAATCAGAACTGAAAAGGGAGACATAACAACAGAAACTGAAGAAATTCAAAAAATCATCAGATCCTACTACAAAGGCCTATACTCAACAAAACTGGAAATCCTGGATGAAATGGACAATTTCCTAGACAGATACCAGGTACCGAAGTTAAACCAGGAGCAGATAAACCATCTAAATAGTCCCATAACCCCTCAGGAAATAGCAGCAGTCATTAAAAGTCCCCCCACTAAAAAAAGCCCAGGACCAGATGGTTTTAATGCTGAATTCTGTCAGACCTTCAAGGAAGACCTAATACCAATTCTCTTCAAACTATTCGACAAAATAGAAACAGAAGGAACACTACCCAATTCGTTCTATGAAGCTACAATTACACTCATACTCAAACCCCACAAGGACCTGACAAAGAAAGAGAACTTCAGACCAATCTCCCTTATGAACATCGATGCAAAAATACTCAATAAAATTCTAGCAAACTGAATCCAAGAACACATCAAAACAATCATCCATCATGATCAAGTAGGTTTTATCCCAGGAATGCAGGGATGGTTCAATATTCGGAAATCCATCAATGTAATCCACTATATAAACAAACTTAAAGAAAAAAACCACATGATCATCTCACTAGATGCTGAGAAAGCATTTGACAAAATTCAGCATCCCTTCATGATAAAAGTCTTGGAAAGATCAGGAATTCAAGGCCCCTACCGACACATAGTAAAAGCAATTTACAGCAAACCAGTAGCCAACATCAAGCTAAATGGAGAGAAACTTGAAGCAATCCCACTAAGATCAGGGACTAGACAATGCTGCCCACTCTCCCCCTACCTATTCAATATAGTACTGGAAGTCATAGCCAGAGCAATTAGACAACAAAAAGAAGTCAAAGGGATACAAATAGGAAAGGAAGAAGTCAAAATATCACTATTTGCAGATGATATGATAGTATACTTAAGTGACCCCCAAACTTCCACCAGAGAACTCCTAAGCCTGATAAACAACTTCAGCAAAGTGGCTGGTTATAAAATCAACTCAAACAAATCAGTAGCCTTCCTCTACATGAAAGATAAACAGACTGAAAAGAAATTAGGGAAATGACACCCTTCACAATAGTTGCAAATAATATAAAATACCTTGGTGTGAATCTAACCAAGCAAGTGAAACACCTGTTTGACAAGAAATTCAAGTCTCTGAAGAAAGAAATCGAAGAAGATCTCAGAAGATGGAAAGTTCTCCCATGCTCATAGATTGACAGGATTAATATAATACAAATGGCCATCTTGCCAAAAGCAATCTACAGATTCAATGCAATCCCCATTAAAATCCCAACTCAATTCTTCACAGAGTTAGAAAAGGAAATTCTCAAATTCATATGGAATAACAAAAAACACAGGATAGCGAAAACTACTCTCAACAATAAAAGAACTTCGGGAGGAATCACCATCCCTGACCTCAAGCTGTACTACAGAGCAATAGTGATAAAACTACCTGGTATTGGTACAGAGACAGGCAGGAAGATCAATGGAATAGAATTGAAGACCCAGAAATGAACCCACACTCCTATGGTCACTTGATCTTTGACAAAGGAGCTAAAACTGTCCAGTGGAAAAAGGACAGCATTTTCAACAAATGGTGCTGGTTCAACTGGAGGACAACATGTAGAAGAATGAAAATTGATCCATTCTTATGCCCTTGTACAAAGCTCAAGTCTAAGTGGATAAAGGACCTCCACATAAAACCAGATACACTGAAACTACTAGAAGAGAAGGTGGAGAAGAGCCTCGAATACTTGGGCACAGGGGAAAAGTTCCTGAACAGAACACCAATGGCATATGCTCTAAGATCGAGAATTGACAAATGGGACTTCATAAAATTGCAAAGTTTCTGTAAGGCAAAGGACACTGTCAATAGGACAAAACGACAACCAACAGATTGGGAATAGATCTTTACCAATCCTTCATCTGATAGAGGGCTAATATCCAATCTATACAAAGAACTCAAGAAAATAGACTCCAGACAACCAAATTACCCTATTTAAAAATGGGGTATAGAGCTTAACAAAGAATTTTCAAGGGAAGAAACTCGAATGGCCGAGAAGCACCTAAAGAAATGTTCAGTATCCTTAGTCGTCAGGGAAATGCAAATCAAAACAACCCTGAGATTCCATCTCACACCAGTCAGAATGGTTAAGATTAAAAACTCAGGTGATAGTAGATGCTGGCGAGGGTGTAGAGAAAGAGGAACACTCCTCCATTGTTGGTGGGACTGCAAGATGGTGCAACCACTTTGGAAATCAGTGTGGTGGTTCCTCAGAAAATTGGACATAGCATTACCTGAGGATCCAGCTATACCACTCCTAGGCATATACCCAGAAGATGCTCAAACATATAACAAGGACATATGCTCAACTATGGTCATAGCAGCCTTATTTATAATAGCCAGGAGCTGGAAAGAACCCAGATGTCCTTCAACTGAGGAATGGATTCAAAAAATGTGGTATATTTATACAATGGAGTATTGCTCAGCTATTAAAAACAATGAATTCGAGAGGTGCCTAGGTAAATGGATGGAACTAGAAATTATCATCCTGAGTGAGGTAAGCCAATCACAAAAGAACACACATGGTATTCACTCACTGATTATTGGATATTAGCCCTGAACCTTGAAATGCCCAAGATGCAACTCACAGGCCACATGAAGCTCATAAAGAAGGAAGACCAAGTGGGGGTGATTCGGTCCTTCTTAGAAGGAGCAACAAAATACTCAAGGGAGCAAATATGGAGACAAAGTGAGGGAAAGAAACTGAAGGAGGGGCCGTCAGAAGACCATTCCACCTGAGTATCCACCCCATGTGCAGTCACCAAAGGTAGATGCTGATGTGGAAGTCAGGAAGTGCATGCTGATAAGAGCCTGATATGGATATCTCCTCAGAGGCCTTCAAGAGTCTGACATATTCAGAGGCAGATGCTCACAACTAGCCATTGAACTGATAATGGGGTTCTCAATGGAGGAGTTAGAGTGAAGACTGAAGGAGCTGAAAGGATTTGTGGCACCATGAGGAGAGCAACAATACCAACCAACCTCAGCTCCCAGGATCTATACCACCAGCCTGGGAGCACTTAGGGAGTGATCCAGGGCTTCAGCTTAATATGTAAGAGTGGAGGGCCCTGCTGGGCATAGGTGGAAGAAGAGAACCTTGACCTCATGAAGGCTGGATGCCCCAGGGGGTGTGAATTTTGAGGGTGGGGAGGTGGGAGTGGAGGGGTAGATACAGGTTACATCCACAGAGAAGAAGGAGGAGGGGTGAGGGAATAGGGGGTTCCTGGGTGGGTGGGGGATGTTGTAAGGGGACAACATATGAAATGTAAATAAAACATCCAATAAAAAAATTTAAAAAAAAGAATTAAGATGTCAATTTGGTAGATTTTTTTTCTTTGAGGAGTATGTAGTATCCTTCCTTATCTCTTTTGATTAATTTTGGTTTGAGCCTATTATGTTGGATATGAAAATGACTAGACTAGTTTGCTTCTTATGTCCATTTGATTGAAGTACTTCTTCCAACCCTTTACCCTGAAGTAAAGTATATTCTTGATGTTGATGTGTATTCCTTGTATGCAGCAAAAGAATGGATTCTGTTTTTGCATCCATTCTGCTTGTGTCTTTTTTATTGGTAAACTGAGATGATATTGAGAAATATTATTGACCAGTGATTGTTAATTCGTATTTTGATGATATTGTTGTTGTTGGTGGTGGTGATGGTTCTGCTGCTGTTGCTGCTGCTGCTGCTGCTGCTGGTGTATGCATTTCCTTTCTTTTGACTTTCCTGGTGTGAGATTATTTATTTCCTGAATTTGCATGCCTATATTTAACATCTTTAGGCTGGATTTTTCCATCTAGAACCTATTGGATTTTTAGATACATACTATTTATCATGGACTATCTTACTGTCTCCATCTATAGTGATTGAAAATATTGCTGGATATAATAATCATCTTGGATTATATCTGTGGTCTCTTAGGGCTTCAGAATATCTGTCAAGGCTCTTATGGCTTTTGGAGTTTCCATTGAGATGTCAAGTATAATTATGATAGCTCTGCTTTTATATGTTACTTAGTCTTTGTATCTTACTGATTTTAATATTCTTTCTTTGTTCTATATATTTAATTTTGATTAAATATTTTGATTATTGTGTGGAGAGGAAACTTTTTCTATAATCCAATTTATTTTGTGTTTTGTATGTTTATTTTGTACATTTATATACACTCCTTTAGATTAAGAAAATTTTTTTCTATGATTCTGTTGAAAATGTTTTTCAACAAGTGTTTGATCTTTGAGCTGGATTTCTTCTCCTTTTTCTATACCTATTACTCTTAGGTTTGTTCTTTTTATTGTCTCAAATTTCCTGGATATTTTGTGCCAGTTTTTTTTTTAATTTAACGTTTTTGTTGACTGATATAGCTACTTCTGCTATTGTATCTTCAACCCATGAGATTTTTCTCTTCCATTTCTTCTATTCTGTGGGTGAAACTTGCTTCTGTAATTCTTGTTCAAATTCCTAAATTTTTCATTTCCAGAGTTCCCTGCATTTGTATTTTCTTTATTGGTTCTATATCCAATTTAATTCTTGAACATTTAGATTTATTTCTTTATACTGTTTATTCATGTGTATTTGGATTTCTTTCTTTTTTTCTTTTTTCTTTTTTTTTTTTTTGAGACAGAGTTTCTCTGTGTAGTTCTGGCTGTTCTGGAACTCACTCTGTTGACCAGGCTGGCATCAAACTCAGAAATCTGCCTGTTTCTGCCTCCCAAGTGCTTGGATTAAAGGCATGTGCCACCACCGCCCTGCTTTTTTTCTTTTTTTTTTGGATTTCTTTTTTTTATAATTTATTTTTTCTCAAATAGTAATTCATTCACACAGTGGTTATAAAACACAGAAAGGCAGGATGTGGGGAAGGGAATGACACTGGAGTGTGGGTGTTCAGGGGGAATACAGATATCATCAGAACTGGGTATCGACTAGGTGAAGGTTCAGGGGACAATTCACTATGACTCTGCCTATGACTAGCTTGTCCTTATCTAAGTTGGTATTGTCTGCCCAGGCTACCTACCTATTTACAAGGTCTATGACCACTCAGGCTTGTAGATTTCCACAAAAGCTTCCTGTTTACATTAGCTTATATCCATCTGTTTCGGTGTTTTTCCACTGAGACCAAAGACTTGGTGTTAGTATACATGTATGACAGGCCTATTGCTGATTTTAGGCCTATGGCTGATTTTAGGCCTTCAGTGGGTAAGCAGGGCTGCCCCTGACATCCGGCTGTGGCAATTCTAATCTTGTGAAGGTGGGGATAGAGGCCTGACCTCTACTAATTGAAGGGGACCTTGTAATGGCTCCAGTCCCCCTGTCGTTGTCCAGTGAGGCATGAGGGCAATACCCATCCCAATGTCTTTTTCCTGGAGAGGGGATACTTTTGACATCAACCCCTATGCAGTCAGGCTTGTCCCTCAGGGAACCCAGAGAGATATTTTTATCTTTTATTTATATTCCCTTGCAGTGCTTAGCCTCGAAGCCTAAGCAAGAATTCAGATCACCTGTGAGAGGGGGTTCTGGGTGGCCCCTCTCTGCTTGGTCTAGGGGCAGAAGTCCCCCCTTTTAGGTTGGGTGGAGATGGGTTTTGGAAACACCCTGTATAAAGTAACAACCTCAGCTTGAGTCTCGTGGTCCACCGTAGCTAACTTATGATAATGTATCTGAGTAGGTTTTGCTACCAAATTATTTATCTGTTGTATCACAGAGTTAGTCAGCCTATTTGAGAGCCAGGGACCAGCAGAAAAAAGCAAAAAGAACCCAAATAATGGTCCCAAGATGGGAGGAAATAGGGTTGACAACTTGGAGAGGCTGAAAACCAATTCTTGTACCAGCCTTCATCTGTCTCTTTCTCTCTCTGATTTTTCTTAGGGCCTTCACTACCTATTTCATTCTCTCTTTAACCCTCCTTGTCTTGTCTATGTAAAGGCAACCTTCTTCTTTAAGAGCTGTACACAGTCAAGAGCTGTACACAGCCTTTTCTATTGTAATAGAGTAAATCAAGTCCAATAAGGATCTTTGCTATTTTAGGAGGTCTCTTCAGACAGTGAAACGAGGGATTTCTTCAGATTAGTGATAAGGGAGATTGGTCTGAAGTTCTCTTTCTTTGTTGGGTCTTTGTGTGGTTTAGTTGTGAGGGTAATTGTGGCTTCATAGAACGAATTGGGTAGTATACCTTCGGTTTCTATTTTGTGGAATAGTTTGAAGAGAATTGGAATTAGGTCTTCCTTGAAGGTCTGATAGAATTCTGCACTAAAACCATCTGGTCCCGGACTTTTCTTTGTAGGGAGAATTTTAACAACTTCTTCTATTTCTTTTGGGGTTGTGGGACTGTTTAGATGGTTTATCTGGTCCTGATTTAACATTGGTAACTGGTATTTGTCTAGAAAATTGTCCATTTCATCCAAATTTTCCAATTTTGTTGAGTATAGGCTTTGTAGTAGGATCTGATGATTTTTTTAAATTTCCTCGGTTTGTGTTGTTATGTCACCCTTTTCAGTTCTGATTTTATTAATTTGGATACAGTCTCTCTTGTATTCTGTTGGTGATGCTTGTGTCTATGACTCCTGATTTCTTTCTTAGGTTTTCTATCTCCAGGGTAATCTCCCTTTGTGATTTCTTTCCTGTTTCTACTTCCATTTTTATGTCCTGGATGGTTTTGTTCATTTTCTTCCTCTTTTTGTTTGTGTTTTCTTGTAATTCTTTAAAGGAGTTTTGTATTTCTTTAAGGACTTCATCCTGTTTATCTGTGTTCTCAATTTTTTTGATAGTGCTATTTATGTCCTTCTTAATGTCCTCTATCATCATCATTAGAAGTGGTTTTAGATCTGGTTCTTGCTTTCCTGGTGATATGGGGAGTTCAGGACTTTCTAATGTAGGAGAATCAGCTTCTGATGATGGTAAGTATCTTGGGTTGCTGGTGCTTGTGTTCTTGTGCTTTCCTTTCGCCATCTGGATCTCCTTTGTACTATCTGTACTGTCTCTGACTGGAGCCTGTCTTTCCTATTATCTAGGTTGTGTCAGAACTGTTTGGGATGGGTTTTGCTGCTGGGGTTAGAGCTGAGGCCCAAGATCTGCTCAGTGCTTGTGCCCAGACCAGAAGGTACCCGCACTCTGGGCCAGGAGTGAATTCCTGTGTCCCAGTGGGTCCCGGTTGCTCCCTGTTTGGGGCAAGTAATGCCACCTCATAGCCTAAGATACTGGTTGGGTTAGAGCTCCTAAGAACCCTGCTTCCTCTGAGTTCTGTGATATTGGGTGCAGAGCTGACTCCCGGGATTTGCAGTGTGCTCAGGTCCAGACTGGAAGGAACCTACACTCTGGGCCAGGAGTGAATTCCTGGGTCCCAGTGGGTCCTGGTTGTTCCCTGTTTGGGGACAAGTAATGCCATGTCCTAGCCTAAGATATTGCTTGGGTTAGAGCTCCTGAGAGTCCCACTTCCTCCGGTTTCTGTGAGACTGGGTGCAGAGCTGACTCCCAGGATCTGCTGAGTGCTCGGGCCCAGACCGGATGGAGCCCAAGCTCTGGGCCAGGAGTGAATTCCTGGGTCCCAGTGGGTCCAGGCTATCCCCTGTTTGGAGCAAGTGTTGCTTTTTCCTTACCTGGGATGCTGCCTGAGTTAAAGCTCCTGGGAGGCCCTCTTTCTCTCGGTTTTCTGAGGTTGGGTACAGAGCTGCCGCCTGGGACCTGCTCTATGCTCTGGTCGGATTTCTTTATAATGTTTATTCATTTCCCATTTAAGGACCACTATCATATTCATATAGCTGGTTTTAAGGTCTTTTTCTGTTTGTTTCACCTATGTTGGAATAATCAGGGCCTGCTCTCATAGGATAGTTGGGCTTTACTGGATACACATTGTCTAGGCTTTTATTGATAGTGTCTTCATACTGTTGTCAAGGCATCTGGGTTTGGGATGACTATAGGTCTAGGTGCTGATATATCAGTGTGTCTTCTTTGGGTGGATTTTTCTTCCTTGATTTCTGTTTATCTTCTCGATTTTTGGAGATTGTGATTGTTGTGTATTACATGTTTCCCTGGTCTGCTCAACTGCTGTGTTCATAGGGAATGCTTGACTGTGTTGAAGGCTGGGATACTGGGAGAAGGAAGGTTGGAGGCAAAGTCTTTTGATTTTCTTACTGCTGGGATCAGTAAGAAAATAGAGACCACAACAGCTTTCCTGCTATAGAGGTAGGAATGAGAGGGAAATATTTGCTTGATCCATAGCATATTGTAGCAGAAGGGCAGGAAATGCTGCTGTGGGTATTCTGCTACTTAGCTAGAGATGGGACTGGAGCATTGGGGTTGGAGCACACAAGAGAAGGTCTGCAGGTAACATACCTGGTATTTTGGCAGGCGTGGCCTGTGGTTTATTAGTGGATGCCTGGTAGAGTTTAATGCTGGGATACACTGATGAGTTGAGGGAGGAAGGATAGAAGAGGGTAATTTGTCGGATCCACAGGAGGTCCATGGATGTGAGAAGGGGAGAAGGAAGGCTGCAGCTGGTGTTCTGTTACAGTGCTAGGGACAAGACTTGGGGTTTGGATCTGAGGGAATACAAAGGGGAGAAAAGGTCTGTAGGTTGTCTACCTGGTTTTCTGGCAGGCATCTCCTATGGCTTATCAAAGGATATCTGCTATAGTGGTAGGCTGAGATACAGTAATGATTTGGGGGAGGTAGGTGAGGAAGCATGGTCTATGGAATCCACAGGAGATATGGAGAGGGGAAAGGAAGGCTGAAGCTGGTGTTTTGTTGCCATACTAGGGACAAGACTGGGGATTGGGTTTGGGGGAACAAGAAAGAGGAGGTCTTCAAGCAGTCTACGACACTAGTTGGTTTTCAAAATGTCTTCTTTCTCCAGTTCCCTTCTTGTGTTCCTTTTGTTTCTCTCCTCATTCTCACTATTTTCCATTCTTTCCCTCCCTCCATTCCTCCTCTTTCACAATGTCTTACTTTTAACTGTCTTCTCCTTCCTACTTTTTTTCCTTCCTTCACCTTCTGGTCTAGATCATCTGTACTTCATTTCTCTTACTGTGCTCCTTTCTGGTCCCCTACTTTTGATTTTTGTCTTCCCACTCTTTTCCTTCTACACCTTTTGGTTTACTTGGCCCTCTCTCGAATTCCATATTTTATCATTTGTTGTTTTCATCCTCCTTCTCTGCCTTGCACTCTTTTAGAGCTCTCCTGAAGGATTTGGTAACAGGGCTAGGCAGCAGATATTCTCCACAGGGTCACCAGATATATTTTCACCTTCTAATAACCTTCTCCTAATTTTATTATTTGCCATGTGTTAGCTTTTTTTCCTATCCAGTGCAATGGAATGCTGTATTTCTTGTCCTTCGTTTCTTAGAAAATAAACCCACTTGCTTGGATCTTTTGCTTTCAGAATGTCTCTTAAGTTACTGAAAGTACTCATGTCTTCCTATCTGTTATTAATG
Source organism: Grammomys surdaster (assembly GCF_004785775.1). Taxonomy (NCBI): domain Eukaryota; kingdom Metazoa; phylum Chordata; class Mammalia; order Rodentia; family Muridae; genus Grammomys; species Grammomys surdaster. The sequence continues at coordinate 1,022,794 of NW_021620581.1, read as the reverse complement.
AACAAATATATGTGTTTTGTCACTGTAACTTCTTAAAAACAAAACTAAGGATGAAAAACAGACCTTATGGAAATAAATTTTGTTCCTAACTTTTCTCATTTACAATGAATGTCAACCTTGATAATTAGGCATAATAAAGATTAAGTTACAAGAACAAAAAATACAAGTGGGTTTGAAAGCATAGAAAAATATTCAATTTTTAGCCTCGTCTATTATGCAGTTTAAAGAAAATCACAAAAAGGTGAAACCATTGGTTAGAATTCATTAATGAGAATATGACTATCATGGAGAAATGAGAGAAAAGAATATGAAGATCATATGTATAAATCCTCTGTGAATTTAGAAATTTTAATGTTCAAATAGAAAAATAAGATAATTTATATACAGTATCTTCTCAGGATATGTTAGAATTCATCTGAGAAAAGAGAGAATATTAAAATGTATCTTGATGAAATGAGATACTGAAAAGAATAGTCATGTTACAAACCAATTAATAGAAGTAAAATTTTGAAACTTAAGCATAACCAACAGTGTGATCTAGAGTCAAACTAAAATAAGCATATTAATCAACAAATGAAAAGTAAGAGACTTTATTTTATCCATTTTGAAATAAATAGTTAAATTAATTTGAGAGCAGAGAACACACACAAGAAACCAAGCCCAAACAGGTACAAATATCAATTCCCATACTATTAAACATACTAAAAATAAAAATGCACGAGTTGCCAATCACTCACTCAATCGAATAGAAGTTCACACTGGGAAAGCAAGTAATAAAAGGCTATAGTAGCTGGACAGTGGTGCTGCATACCTTTAATCCCAGCACTTGGGATGCAGAGGCAGGTGGATTTCTGAGTTTAAGGCCAGCCTGGTCTACAGAGTGAGTTTCAGGACAGCCAGGGCTACACAGAGAAACCTTATCTCAAATAAACCTTAAAAAAAGAAAAAAGAAGAAAAAAAAGGGAAAAGGCCATAGTAATGAGAATAGTGTATCCCTGACCAGAAATATATCACTCATAGATGCTGTTTGGGAACACAAAAGACATGATTTGAATTGTGCTTTATTTTCATATTTTGCTTATGTTTCATTTGTCCCAGCAACAGCAAGACAAATATTTAAGATTTTCCAGTGCACCCTCTTTCTTCTGAATAGTGTGTGTGTGTGTGTGTGTGTGTGTGTGTGTGTGTGTGTGTGTGTTTAAAACCTCCTAACTCTGAAATTCTACATTGGATTGATGTTCATAGAGTTTACCTGCTCCTAAGGAAGACCACGCAGTGCTCATCCATTCATAGGGATTTTGTTAATCCACATCATTCTGTGCATGAAATACCTTCTAATGTTTCCTGCTCACTTTCAATATAAGATGAAACATTACATAAAACATTCTTAAAAACACACTCCTCTAATTCTGACTGGCCACTAAACAGGAATGTGTACCTTGCGTGCCATGAACAGTTTGCAATGACATTGGATTATCATCTTTGAATTTTATGGGGAAAAATAAAGAGATGATACTCTGGAAGACATATGTACGCAATAGTTAATTCAAGTGTCGAGTTTCAAATTTACAGAAGGAAGCTGCTCAGTATTTCATCATTTGTTTAACTTTCATTATACTCTATGCACTTATTTCAAGATGTCATCCTAGCATATTATAGGTTTAAGGTATTACTATATACAGGCATTCAACAGAACAGTTCAAGATTTATTTTTTCAAACTGCTTAGTTATATAAGTCCTATGTAAGGCCATTCAATTTATCAAGTTGCCAAAGGTAGATGTTCCAAAAATGAACATAAACAAACTTCAATGCAAACACTGTCAAGGACCTTTTATTGTTCCACTACGCTAAGAGAGGTAAAAACATTAGTTGGTTGTATGTGCTTTGATTATTTGAAAGCAATGGCCTCAGGTTCTTACAGCCTTTAGAAATATATTAAGTATGTAGATAAAGAAAAAGGAGAGGGAGTTGGACTCCACTTTGTGACAGAGGATGAAGAAAACTGACAGGTGCACTCCAGAGGGATAGCAGGTAAAGAAAGCACCAGAAATGTGACTGCAGGAATGGAAATCTCTAAGTTTGAGTCTGATTAGAATGGAAAAGATATTATGCATAACCCAATTAACACAATTATCCTTAGTTGGGTTAAGGGAGTGTCTGTGTCATAGGCATGTGGCCTCAGACAAGTATCTTTGAAGGAAGAAATGAGCCTAACTTATACATAAAGTTGTATTACTCACAAATTTAAAAAGAAGAAACTTGTGTTAGATACAAATTTAAGATGAAGAAAAATTTTAAAAATTAAATACTTTGCTATTATTTTGTACACATATCTCATGCTGAAAGTATTTCTATTCCTAGGCATTTTCCCCAAAATGTATTACTGAATCCATTCTTAAGTTTAAATGCCATTTGGAATTTATAAATAGTTCAATTTTTGTTATAAGTTGACAGTCCCCTGTCATGTATGTGAATTTCTTCAGAAAATAAGTTTTCTATAAATTTCCTAGATGCCCATATTACTCTGTCAAAGTTACTAAAACTCCTGAAGATTCTTGGTGACAAGAGAAGATCCAGGGTTAACATTTGCAGTTAAGTACAATTAGCCATACCTTAAATTCAAGTACAGTACCCATGAAAGGCTAGTTGGAATTTGGGCTCTTCCCTCCATGTCTAAGGTTTCAAAAGGGATATGCAATGATATTCACTACTTCTTTGGCATTTCAGTGACTGTACAGATGGTGAAATAAACTGTCTTGACTAGAAAAGCAACTTTAAATCTAAACCCACCCTCATAATTTGTACAATACAATGTATCATTAGTTCTTCCAGTGGCAGACATGTTTCCCATTCCCATATCTTTTCATCACTGGATTAAGGCCTGGATTTAGTAACTGATCACTCCCTCGCTGATAAGATAGTCCTTTCCCCATACACTTTTATTCCTAAAATATTTTCCAGGATTTGTTTCGTATTTTCAGGTATTGGTCTCATAAGATTTTCTATCCTCCCTTTTATTCAACAAGCAACTTTTATAGCAACCATAAAAAATCTACTTCCCATCAAACATAGGAACATATTCTAATAATCTTACCAACCAAGAAGCTGAGACAGTAGGATAGCAGATTTCAGGCCAATTAAGGTTAAACTGATTTTAATTCAATGAATTTCTTTTTTGTTTTTGTTTCCTTTTTCCTTTTTGTTTTCTCTTTATATATTGAGTTTTTAGTCCTTGTTTTTATCATCTGTCTTTTCTTTCTTTTTAGTTTTTTTATGTCATTTAGTTTAATTGCCCAACAATGTGATATATGTACTGTAACTTCAATTCACAGATAAGAAAACAAGTACCAAAATGTTAATAACTCATTGTGATCATACGACTAGTGTGTAAATTTGAAAAGATACTTTTAAGCACATTCCCTTGTTATTTTATTTTAGAACTCAGTCTACTTTGGGAGACAAAAGATCCTTAGTTTTAAAGTTCATGGGGTAAAGGTATAAGAGAAAAATGATTGAAATCCAAATTGAGGTTAAGGATGTTTTTCTGGGATGTGGAGGCTGGACTTGAGCTGACAACACACTGCCATTGTTCCTTCTCCAAGGTAAGTGCAGCTTCTTGATTAACTACTGCACCTTGAGATGAAACTGCTCTCTAAGTCTGTTATTTTGATGTCAGTGAACCAGCATTTGTTTTTTTAGTAGTTGAATTTTTAAGTAATTCCCACCTTTTGCAGATTGGTTGTTGTAAAGGAGCTGGGATGTTTTGTGTCCTGAAGGGTTTCTTGTAGAGGTCAGGGACAACATTCCATAGTCTTTAGGTAAAGTGTAGATAAATGAGGATGCATAGATACTTACTTTGGTTTCAGTTTCCTTGCAACAATAAAATGATTTATTAGGGCTTGAAAGATGGCTCAGCAGGTAAAGACACTTGCCACCAAGTCTGATCCTTCTGGATTGACCTACTAGGTAGGGAGGGAACCTACTCCCATGAATCATATTCTGGCTTCTGTTTATGTACCATGTCATGCACAGCCCCTCATTCCAAAATAAATAAATGTAATAAAGCATGGTTTATTAAACTTGAGTTGGAATTTTGAGGGTGGGGAGGTGGGAGTGGAGGGGTAGATAGAGGTTACATCCACAGAGAAGAAGGAGGAGGGGCGAGGGGATTGGGGGTTCCGAGGGGGTGGTGGGGGATGGGGTAAGGGGACTACATAGGAAATGTAAATAAATCATCCAATAAAAAAAAGGAAAGTTATAAAATAGGTAATAATATATATAACCAATCACTGGCTATGTTTGTTCACATGGACAAATTGCAGTTTTTCTAAACTCAAGTTGATTTGTGTTTTGTTTGGATTATTCTACACAAATCTATTTCCACCTGTGTTGGTGATGAGGCATTCAGAGGAAAAATCTGAAGCCATAGCAAGGAGAACACAGATTGCCCTACTTACTTACTGTCTGACTTTCACATTGTAGGTACAACTTCAGCATATGGCACTGTGGAAGGAGTTTGACTAATTTATTTACAGAGTTTTTATTTACTTATTTTTAAATAACTCAAGCTTAGAATTAGCAATTTGAGAAAATGTTTAAAAGAAAGAAAATATAGGGGAAACATCAGCATAGACGATAGTGTAATTAGCACTGAAACCAATTTCGGGTAGGTTTTCTTGCTTGGCCTTTTCTTCATTGGATGTAACTAAAATTTGACTGTAGTACTGAGTTGCAAATTTGAGTATACTTTAAGTATTTAGCTTAATGTATCACCAGATGATTAACTTATTTTCAAGAGTTCTCATTTTAATTTGGTTAACAATTTCATCATCACAGACTACTTTCCAAAACAATATTTAAATTAAAATAATAATTTCACTTGGCTTTGTAAAGTATGTGAATGGCCATGCCAAAAAAAAAAACATTATGAAGAGGTACAGATACCCTTATTGAACCATAAAAGATCAGAAAAGCAGGAGAAAGCTTAGCATACAGTACATATGAATTACAGTAGCTATAGCACATCCTGGTAAGGTAATATTTTCTGGAAATGGTATTATTTTCATAAATGTGTTCCTATAAGTTAAGGTTCTTTGTTTAAAAGATTGGTTTGGGTATGATGAGCTTTCATTTTCATTAAATTGTAAAAAATTTTTAATTTCTTTATTTAGCTCTGTACTCCACTTTTTAATAGGGTTATTGATTGTCTGGAGTCTACCTTCTTGAGTTCTTTGTATATTTTGGATATTAGCCCTCTATCAGACATAGGGTTGATAAAAATCTTTTCCCAATCTGTGGGTTACCATTTTGTCCTATTGATAATGTCCTTTGCCTTACAGAAGCTTTTCAATTTTATGAGGTCCCATTTGTCAATTGTTGATCTTAAACCTTAAGCCATTGGTGTTCTGTTTAGGAACTTTTCCCCTGTGCCCAAGTATTCGAGGTTCTTCCCCACTTTCTCTTCTATTAGATTCAGCAATTAATTTTTGTATCATATCTTCACATCTTTATTCTTGTAATTTAAAATATACAACTAAAATTGTAGGTCATTATATAATTTGCGAGAGTAACTTACCAATATTTAAGTTGACTGAAGGCCCACTCCACCAGATAAAACCTATATCTAACACTACTTGGGTGACCAAGTGTCTGAGATTAGATAGTCCGGGGACCAATGGTAAAACCAAACACTACTTACTGTTCTAAAAACACAAACAAAGTAGCAATCATGTGACTTCTAATGACATCCATTAATATGCATAGATCAGTGCCTTACAATATTTAAAGACTGAGAGACTTTGGAATATTCTTTCCTAAACGGGATGTCTCCATCAAATCCCTTCACTCAGGATATATCCTGCAATCATATATTTTATATTATACAAAAATATGTTAAATATATATTATGCAAATATATTATATTGTAGCTATATTATGACTTCTAGTTTTGCCATTTTATGGAAATTATGAGCATGCAAACAAGTATATCTTTGTGTCTCTATTTCTTTTGCCTTTTATTGAGTACTTCCTTCTGTTTGTTTTATACTATTCTGATGTATTTGCCTTTGTTTTATCATATTATATTATATTACATATTATATTATAATCCCTTAAAACTTTATTTTCTAATGAGAGACAGAAAGAAGGTGGATCTGAATAGGAGTGGAGGTGGGAAGAAACTGGGAGGAATAGGTAGAGGAGAACCCATAATCAGGATATATTGTAGGAAGAAAGTCCATTTCCAATAGAAGAAAAATGCCTTTATATACGGTATAAATATTTGTGCTTTAATTAAATACTTTCAATGCATTTTTCTTAAAATTAATCTAATCCACAGGATCACTGATTTTGCTATGAGTCCATATATAATGAATCCTAGTAATGTCAGAGGCTATACCAATCAAATCATGCTACCTAAACATAAGCTGAACAAGAATGCCAAAGTAGATGCAGAAAAGCATACAAGGAACTATAGACAACTAAAGTTGCTGAGACTAGGGGAAATAATCTTCCTTAGGAAAGAAGACAGCAAGCATTTATTAATAAATTGTCAGACATGAAAACATACAAAAGAGTAATATTATACAGACTGAGAAGTTTACATTTAGGAATATACATGTAATATATTAATAATAATATAATAATTATATATATTATGTTATTATTAATAATTATATATATAATGCATGTAATGGAAAAGAGGCCATGTATTTGAAAGAGAGCAAGTAGTGATATAGTGGAGGCTTTGGAGGAAAGAAATAGAAAAGGGAACAGTTATATTATAAACTCAAAATTAAAAGAAAAAAATATGTGTTTTTAATATCAAATATTCATTTTCCAAGTGAAACCTTTAATACCTGATTATTTTGAAAACATAGTCACAAAATAATTTTGTTTGCATGTACAAACATTCCACAAACATCGAAAGGCAAGTTACTAAAAGGCTTTAAATTTGTTTCTATTCAGTATAATTTCTCAAACCTTATGTCTTAAGAATCTCTTCAGTTACAAGGTCATAAGGACTTCATAGAATTTTTATGGAGTTAAAATGAATGAAAATGAAAACCATCTTGCATGGCATGAAGCTCACAAAGGAAGTTTCAGTCTGGTTGCTACCTTCTCTTCTCCTAATCAATTATCTTATCTTATAAAGAATACATGACTCTACAGAAACCCAGTAGTCTCATATTGTTGAAGGACACACTTGGATTATACTATTGATAAACTATGTGTCATTAGCAAAATCATCTCCACAGCATGAGTCTATTACATGATGATGACAGTGGTAATAGTATGTTACAGTTATCACTAAAGCTAAAACATATTTTTGAAAACATTACTTAAACTAATATGCATGCTAAGCATAGCTGCTATAAGCACTGACTTTTCAAATACTTTGGTAATTTGGATATTCCTATCTCTGGCTATGGTAGCTTGTTCCCACTGACCTCTTCTCTTAGAAATAAAATTCAAAGAAGAAAGTATATTTTATTCAATGATTACCTCAAACATTTTGACAGCATTAATCCACCTACCCAACCTCCCCAGCAACAGCCATCTTGTCTGTCTTCTATTTGTTTTATAGCTTCTACAGCTTTTCACTATTTTGGGAAACATACAAGCATATAATCAGCAGAGTGACAGTAAATTGGAACTTTCTGCTACAGCTGGGGTTTCATCCGCTCTCCTCTCAGAGGCTGTGCAAGGTCATATCAGTTTTTCCTTGCATAGAGAAGATAGTAAAATTACACATGCACTTTCAATGATCATGGTAAAGTATGCATGTAGGTACCAGTCAAGCAGAGATCTTGTCACTGTACTGTCTAATTCTGTGGTCTGATAGGATGAGACAATTATAGAAAAACACAGGAGGAAGCCTCCAATACATCTATATTGCCTAATTCTACTAAGGAGAATCATAAATCTACAGTTGCAAACCAAGTAAACATACATGGTAGTTCCTGGAGAGATTTTATAACAGATACTCTAGGATAATTTTGTCATTAATTCTTGACACAGCCATCTAGAACTTAGAATGCAATATGGGATAATGGAACTAACACAAAACTATAAGGCTAAGGTAACCAGAATTTCTACTCCTGGATCTGTTCTAGCCAATCTGATTGTCCTAGGTCATAGAGACTCTTGAAATTTGTCTTTCAGTTAATGCTGTATAAATATCAGAAGTAGGCACTTATATGAAAGCCTCACTCTTCTTAGTAAACCTGGAATGAACATCCAAGTATGAATATAAAAACAAACAATGGCTGGAGGATATGGTTAAGTGGAGAGGGGGCCATAGACTGACCTTGTTTTCATTCTCAGCACACATGTGGCAACTCACAATCTTATGTGACTCCGGTACCAGCAAGTCTGACACTCCTTCTGGTTCTAATAGCACCAGGTGCACACAGATTGCACAAACACATGTGTAGGTGAAACATCCATACACATAAAAAATAATGACAAAAATTTTAAAGGAAAACCAAACAGACAACTAAACTACAACATGTATGGATTTGTTGAGACCTGGAACAAGAAGGTAAGAACTCTATAGTGGTATAAATTGAGGGTTTACATTGCTCACATGTTTTTAATTTAATCAAATAGTTTGGAATCTGAGAGAAAATTTAGAAATCAGGATGTTTCTGAAACAGATATTAGCAGATATGCATGGAGAAATGGCTTCATGTCTCAAACTACTAAGAGTCTTTGCTATTCTCAAAACTTCCATAACGTTTCCATTGCACTAGATTTTTACCTAGCCCCCTAAAATGTCCCCCAATTCCAGTTGTATCTCCCATCCTAAACCAGCCATCATCTGTAAGCAGGCAAGGCCTCAATTAGATGGATTAGGACACCAACTCAGCCTCAAAACAGTCAACCCACAGTTTGTCCCGCCTACAGAGTATCCTGGGACCTGAGCTCCCAAACAGAATTGTCACCAAAGAAACCAGAGAGACTTTATTCAGCAACTGATGAAAACAGATGCAGAGACTTACAGCCAAACATTAGGCAGAGCTCAGCAAGTCTTGCAGAAGGGTGGGATGGGGATTTGGATCAGAGAAACCAGAGGGGTAAGGGACAGCAAAAGAACATGGCCCACAGAATCAACTGATTGGGACTCATGGTAACTTGCAGAGATCAGAGAGCCTGTAGGGGTCTGACCTAAGACCTCTGCAAATATGCTATGGTTGTGTAGCTTGATATTTTTATAGGACTCCTGTCAATGGAAGCTGGAACTGTCTTTGACTTTTTTGCCTACTCTTGGAACATTTTACCTACTACCTGGTTGCCTGGTCCAGCTTTGATGTGATGGCATGTGCATAGTAGTATTACAGCTTCACATGTTGTTGCATTTGTTTGATGCCCTGAGAGTCATGTTATTTTGAGGGGAGGTGAAGTGGGATGGATCTTGGGGAGAGGTAGGAGGAATAGAATGGGGGTGGGAAGTGAGGGAAAGCAGAGGGAAAAAACTAGAAATGAGGTGAGGATATAAACTTAGAAAACCTTCCTCTTAGTGACTTTCTCCAGCAAGGTTTTACCACCTCCCAAAATAGTACCACTAACTGGGATCCATGTGCTCAGATACCTGAGACAATGGGGCCATTTATTATTTACATCATCTCGTCTCAGTGCTGATTGACTGTATAATGACAAAATGGTAAGTACAAAAAAATTCCATGTTTATAGGTTTGTGACCTTGAAAGTGACATTATTCTTATTCCATGTATATATTAAAAATGAACCACTGAGGTAGTTCTTCAGGGTTTCTACAATCTATGTGTTGATTTATCAGTCCTAATTCATCTATTTTTCATTGACCAATGTATTCTTCGTTATTGAGCCTCCATTTCTAAATATGTAATACCTTCCTAAGTGTTATAATTAAACAAATATAATTAATAAAAATTTTATAAAGCCATCATTTTCTATTTTTTATGATATTTATTTATTTATTTATTTATTTCACTCCAGATTTTGTTTCCCCCCTTCCACCCTGTAACTGTTCCACATTCCATATGTCCAACCCATCACTCTGTCTCTACTAGGCTGTTCCTACTCCCTGCCCCCTCACCTCACCTCACCTCAGTTTAGTTCTCTAAACTTCTTGGGGCCTCCAGTCTCTTGAGGGTTAGTTGCATTTTCTCTGACTAACCCAGACCCAGCAATCCTCTGCTGTATATGAGATGGAGGCCTCATATCAGCTGGTGTATGCTGCCTGGTTGGTGGTTTATCATTTTAGACTAGACTCCTTTACTGGGCCTTAACACACCAAGCTAAATATAAAGATGTGGTTGCTCACTTTATAGTTCAATGTCACTAAGCTGAAACTGTTGATCTGACCTTCAGAGGAATCAATAACAGGGAGATAACAACTACATTCCCCAAATAACCTAGCTTCAATTTACATAATATTGTGTGAAGAGCTAGAGTAATATGTTACTTATGTTTGCTTATATACAACCATAACATATTTGCAGCCAGTAAGAATGTAAAAGATAGCATGTACAGTTATGTGTCTCTATAATATTTGATACTGGTTGTATTGTTGGATTCTGTGTTTACATTAAACATGTTCTGTTAGAGTGTTTAAAAGTTACTTTTAACAAAAACGACATATGTTAAGCTACCATAAAAAAGAATAAAGAAATAGGAAATTTGGGAAAAAGATTTTAAGGCTGTTGCTATGAAATGTGTGATGAATCATAATATCTCAAAAGATACTAGTGAAAAACAATCATTGACTAATTCTCGTTGTCAATATAAGGTTGAATGAAAAAGATTCTTCCATTTCACAAACATCTTTCATTTTCATTACATTTGTTGCTATACCAAGTGTAATACCTATCCCTAATATCTATTAAAGTCATCATTTTAGGTACAGGAGTTGTGTTATGGATGGATCCGTTAGGTCTGAGAACTCCATAATCAGTCACTCTGCATTTTGACCACTCACATTTTTCTTTGATGGCCTTCTATTGCAAAGAAAATTTTTTGGTGAGAGATGAGAGTTTAGATTTATCTGTTGGCTTAAGGATATATATTTAGAATAGAGATAAGAATTATAATGGTTTAATAAAATGATGGTAGGAAGTTCTCCTCTGAGATCCATGATCCATGATCATGCCCTGGGTTGTTGTCTATATTTACAGAATTGCATATATATATATATATATATATATATATATATATATATATATATTTGATGATTCTGTCTTAAAACTTTCTTAAATTCAAGTACCATGCTTAAGAGCACCTTTGCATGATTTCTCACTGGTCATTTCATGAGGCATTGCAATTCATACTTTTTCCTGTGGTAAGTGGTGAGTCTGTAAGCCAGTATACAGAGGGGGAAAAAGTATGAATTGTCAGTTTTAATGGATCTATATTTAGGTAAGAATTATTTTAATTGGAGTCAATGAAATTACCCAGATGGAGCATTATACAAGATCCACAAATTCATTTTAATGATAAACTACTTCAGCATGCATATTGGGCCTTTCACCTATGGTCTCTAGTCCACCAGAACAATTAAAACAATATTTATTAGAAAGTCTATTATCTTTACACTAGAAATTGTTAACTATCACTACTTTAAACAAAAGCAAGCCTATGAGATGAGAAATTAACTGACTGTAATCCACACAGTTGGTTTGGCTTTTGTTTTTGTGTTTTACTTTTTTTTTCCCTTGTGGCTGAGCTGTAAACTGAAATCAGGCAGTTTGCTTATAGTACTTCTAATTTTACATGCTATAAGGCAGTTCACCTGACTTCAAATATCCGATGAAAAGAAATTGCCTCATGAATACTTGTTTAGAAACCAAATTATGACTCTCTTGCATTCCTCACCTTTCATCATAGCCTATAGTCACTTTTATTACATAGGCTACAAGATAACCTCAGGACTGAGCAAGAAAATGTGGGATTTCCATGAAGACACTCTCCATGGAACATAGTAACTGGAATTTTAATTTCATAACACACACTAGAACTGTGCTGTACAACTAGGTAATCCCAATATAGATGTAGTTTTACTACATATGTCTTATTGTGAATATCCCACTTGTAGTAGTTTAGATAAAGAATGTTTTCCATAGGCTCCAAAATTTGATAACTTAATTTACTGTTGGTATCACTGTTTGGGGAGGTTTAAGAAATGTGGTCTTCCAAGTGAGGATGCTTCAATCCCATTTGGGAGGGAGAAGAAAGCAATCAGGGGGACAGAAGAAGGGAAGGACCTGGGAGGAAGAGGGGAGGGGAGGAGAAATGGGGAACACAATCAGGTATAGGGGTGGGGGGAGAGAGAAGAGAAACTATGAGGGCCAGCAGAATGGATGGGAATATGCAACCTGGGGTGGGGACCCTCTAGAAAGTACCAGAGACCTGGGAGGTGAGAGACTCTCAGGATTCAAAGGGAGGGACCTTAGATAAAATACCCTACAGTGGTGAGAGGGAACATGTAGAGTCCACCTCCCGTAGAAAGTCAGGGCATTAAGTGGAGGAATGGGGTTGCCATCCCACAGTCAAAACCTCTGACCCAGAATTGTTCCTGTCTAAAAGAACTGAAGAGGCAAATATGGAGAAGAGACTGAAGGAAAGGGGGTCCAGTGACCAGCCCAAATTGGGATCCAGCTCAAGAGTATGATCCAAGGTCTAACACTATTACTGATACTATTATGTGCTCACAAACAGGGACCTATCATGACTGCCCTCCAAAAGACTCATCAAGCAGCTGACTGAGACAGATGCAAATACTCACACCCAACCATTGGACTGAAGTTGGGGACCCCTGTAGTTGAATTAGGGAAAAACTGGAAGAAGCTGAGGAGTAGGGAGACCTCATAGGAAGACCAGCATTTTCAACTAACCTGTATCCCCAAGATCTCTCAGACACTGAGCCACCAACTAGGCAGCATACACCAGATGATATGAGGCCCCCAACACATATATAGCAGAGGACTGCTTGGTCTGGCCCCAGTGAGAGAAGATTTGTCTAACTCTTTAGATACCTGGGGCCCCTAGGAGTAGGAAGGCCTGGAGGGTGAAGAGGCATCCTCTTGAGGACAAGGGGAAGGAGGAATGAGATGAGGAACTGTGGGAGGGCAGACTGGGAATGGGGCAATGACTGGACTGTAAAAAATAAAAGTAATAATAAAAAAAAGTAAAGAAAAGTAGGTAGGTTTGGGGCGTGGGGGGAAATGTGGCCTTGTTGGGGGAAGTATGTTACTAGGGTTGTGATTTACATGCTTAAAACTTTACCCTACTTTTAGTTCTCTCTGTTCCCTTTTTTTTTTTTTTCTGAAAGTTGCCTTGGCCATGGTACTTAGCACAGCAACAGAAAAGCAATCAGTACATAGTTCAAGAGGAATGGCTCTAGGTCCTGGAAGCAGTCCCTAGAAAATTTCAAAGAGTAACAATGCTCAGACTACTCCAGAGAGTAATTATATGAAAATCTCTGAGTGCCATAAGCAGTCATTGGTACATTTGATGTCCCCAAGATTATTTTTATTTTATGTTTATAGGTGTTTTTCTTGTATGTCTGTCTCTACCATGCTTATATGCTTGCTATCAGTGGAGGACAGAAAAGGTCAGCTGATTCCATAATCAGCCATTTGGGTGCTGGGAACTGAAAGATGATCCTTTGGAAAAGCAGCCACCACTCTTTTTTTCTTTCTTTCTTTCTTTTAATTTCTATTTTTTATTGGAAATTTTATTTACATTTCAGATGTTATCCCCTTACCCCATTTCCACCACACACACCAAGGAACATCCTATCCCATCCCCCCTCCTCCTGTTTCTATGAGGATGTGCCTCCACCTACCCCCTACTCTCAGCTCCCCACTCTCGAATTCCCCCACACTCGGCGTCCAGCCTTCATCTGACCAAGGAACTCCTCTTCCACCTATGCCTGACAAGGCTATCCTCCCCTACATATACAGCTGGAGCCATGGGTCCCTTCCTACGTACTCCCAGGCTGGTGGTTTAGACTCTAGGAGCTCTGGTTGGTTGGTATTGTTGCTCTCCTCATGGGGCCACAAACCTTTTCAGCTCCAATGGCCTTCACTCTGACTCCTCCATTGGGAACCCCATGCTCAGTTCAATGGTTAGCTGTCAGCATCTGTCTCTGAATATGTCAGACTCTTGCAGACCTCTAAGGAGACAACTATATCAGGCTCCTGTCAGCATGCACTTCCTGACTTCCACATCAGCATCTACCTTTGGTGACTGCACATGGGATAGGTACCCAGGTGGAATGGTCTCCAGATGGCCCCTTCTTCAGTTTCTGTCCTATACTTTGCCTCCATATTTGCTCCCTTGAGTATTTTGTTACACCCTCTAAGAAGGACCAAAGAACCCACACTCTGGTCTTCCTTCTTCATGAGCTTCATGTGGCCTGTGAGTTGAATTCTTGGGTATTTCGAGCTTCTGGACTAATATCCAATTATCAGTGAGTGAATATCATGTGTGTTCTTTTGTGATTGGCTTACCTCTCTCAGGGTGATATTTTCTAGTTCCATCTATTTTCCTAAGAATTTCTTGAGTTCATTGTTTTTAATAGCTGAGTAATATTCCATTGTGTAAATGTACCACATTTTTTTGAGTCCATTCCTCAGTTGAAGGATATCTGGGTTCTTTCCAGCTTGTGGCTATTATAAATAAGGGTGCTATGAATATAGTGGAGGATATGTCCTTGTTATATGTTGGAGCATCTTCTGAGTATATGCCCAGGAGTGGTATATTTGGGTCCTCATGTCCAATTTTCTGAGGAACCACCAGACTGATTTCCAGACTGGTTGTAGCAGCTTGCAATCCTACCAACACTGGTGGAGTGTTCCTCTTTCTCCACATCCTCACCAGCATCTACTATCACCTGAGGTTTTGATCTTGGCCATTCTGACTGGTGTGAGGTGGAATCTCAGGTTTTTTTTTTTTATTTGCATTTCCCTGATGACTAAGGATGTTGAACATTTCTTTAGGTGCTTCTCAGCCATCCAAGTTTCCTCAGTTGAGAATTCTTTGTTTAGCTCTGTACCTCATTTTTAATAGGGTTATTTGGTTGTCTGGAGTCTAATTTCTTGAGTTCTTTGTATATATTAGATATTAGCCCTCTATCGGATATAGGATTGGTAAAGATCTTTTCCCAATTGGTTGGTTGCCATTTTGTCCTATAGACAGTGTCCTTTGCCTTACAGAAGCTTTGCAATTTTATGAGGTCCCATTTGTCAATTCTTGATCTTAGAGCATAAACCATTGGTGTTCTGTTCAGGAACTTTTCCCCTGTTCCCATGTATTCTAGGCTCTTCCCCACTTTCTCTTCTATTAGTTTCATTATATCTGGTTTTATGTGAAGGTCCTTGATCCACTTGGACTTGAACTTTGTACAAGGAGATAAGTATGGATTGATTTGCATTCTTCTACATGCAGCCATCACTCTTAACCACTGAGAGATTTCTCCATTTTACTGAGATTCCAGTGTGAAATGAGGAACCAGAATTAGTCACAGGTTTCACTTCAAGAAATTATTTTACTTGTAATATGAATATTTACTGTCAAACTCCAAGATATGATATGGAAACTACATTTAGAAAACTTCATTTTGGCATCCCTGATAAGAACAGTTGCAGCTTTAATTTCCCTGGAAGAAAGAGAAACAAATAAATACAATATTTGATTCTCAAACACTAAATATTGCTACACAGTTTCATAAAGGAACCTTGTGCAGCTACAAAATTACCAACCATAAAATTAGAGTCTTCAATCCTCAAAGCAAATGGAATCTGAGTCCCTAAGTAGAGCAGTGTTGATCCATAATGACTGTTATTAGTTTCATCTTTATACTACAAAATATTTCACTCACACTAGTTATTAGGTCTTAGCAATGCAGTCTGTCTCCATGGCTCTTCTTAACTCTGTGTGGTATTTCTTTTATGGCCATCGTCTGTGATGTGACTGTGACAGGTGCTACTTATGGCAGCCCAATAAGCATATTTGTTATCTCAAGGCCTCATTGTTGATTTATTTAGAGGTCTCTTTCTGAAATTAAATTCTTTTTGAATATCATAAATCCAGATTTGCTTTACAGAAAAAAGACTGTGAATGCCTATGCCAGTTTAAATCATTCCTAAAGCCAAGAAAATATTGTAAGTATATAAATATCTCAAGATAGCAGAGGACTAGGTCAGGCTAGGATTGGCTGATGAAAATATTTCCTAAACTTGATGATTCTCTTATGAATAATTCATAAAGTGTTCACCAGTGACCAGATGTTTTTGTTCTTTTGTCGATCCTGAATAGTCATATAATCTCTCTGGACTTCAAATGCTTGTTCTACAAAATAGGGCCACTGAGTCCTGCTCTGAATGGTTATTTGAAAATTAAATATTGTTGTTAAAAAAATAGGAATCTATCTAACTTACATTAAGTATGAATTAATTTTATTATTCACCAATTCATAAATTCATCTAATCAACCGATTTTTAGAAATCTATGTGTCTGACCAGCAACTAAATCAAACCAGACAAGAATGACAAAAAGTGTCTACAATTGTAAGACCAAAAGTTACAAGTAAATTATACTGAAGATGTCAATGCCTTATAAATACAATAAAGAAAGTAAATCACAAAATAGAAATTGAGTATGCCAATGTTAGAATAGGAACAGCAGTACCAACTTTATAAAGCTTTCAAGAATAGCTCCATGATAATATGGGCTGAAAGAAATGAAGAGAAAGCATTATATAAATAATTTCCTTCAAGATAAATCCTTAGAAGCAAGCTCCCTGTACAGGGTATTCAAGAAGTAGGTGAGACATTACATCCTGCAGATGAGCTTCTTAAGCTCAAGGAAGACATCTCAAAGGCTTCAGGGAGATACCCTAGCCCACTCCCTCCTAAAGCATATATGAAAAGTAAAACCTGCTGTGGGACACTCTCAAAATAGCTAGGACCCCAGAAGAAGTAGAGACCAACTGAACTGCCTGGTATAGATAGAGACAAACTCAGAAAAAGGACAAGGTACCTGGAAGAGACAAAATTCATTAAAGCTGCATACAAGTTGTACACTGAGCTCTAGGGTTGCAGTTCTGGTGAGCTGTAAAGAAGATGAGGTGACTTTCTGATGATGCAGCTGCTTTTAAGTCATTTATGCTTCTGTAAGTAACCCCTCACCCATACTACAGTACACAACTACAATAGAACACATTGGCTCACCAAGTTGAACATTGGTAGCATGTAGAGGAATTTTAATCCAGCAACTCTGGCTGCTCTGGCAAAGGATCACTTCCAAAAATGTGATCTTGCCTGAATACTGACACACACTGGATTACAGTTTGATCTGGCTAGAATACAGACACACCCTTAGAGCATATCTTTATTTTCTAACAATGAAGGTAAAGTTAGTTTGTAGAAGGAACCAGCCATGATTGAAAGTGATGCTTAATTGAAAGGCAGACAAAGTGACAAATCAAAGAATGAGTTAAGTCACAGGAGAATAGCACAGGAAAGAGAGGCTACTTAAGAGAGGCAAGATAGAGGAAAAGGGTGTTGTGTTTGTGTGGCAGTATTACAAAGACAGGCTGCAGAGAGGCAAGATAGAGGAAAAGGGTGTTGTGTTTGTATGGCAGTATTACAAAGACAGGCTGCAGAGAGAATATATAAGACACAGATGAAGACAGAATGAGCTAGAGAATGAGAAGGAGCCAGACTATCAGAACAGATTGTCAAAATTAGTATGAGGCTAAGTAGAGAAACTCAGGCAAATGCAGAGTGAAGCTGGGTTGAACTGGTCAGCTTTGAAGATAAGATGTACAGAATCTAGAAGCTTCAGGGCATAGGCCTCCAGATAGTTACAACAGAGAAAGAAATGCTCTGTGCTCAGCCCAAGCAATGTATTCACATAGCTTGGGTATAGGTCTCATCTCATCACTTTATGACAGAAAATATTTTTTTAAAAAATGTTATTTACAGTAGTATCATTAGTTTCTTTGATTCTCTAACTGCAGTCAGAAGATATTTGCTCATGTCTCACTAAGAATAATATTAAACAATAAGGAATGAGCCATACTTATCACTATAAGAATAATTGAATCAGAATAAACTAGAGGTCAGTAACATGACTTCTACACCGATGTCATGTGTTTCAATGACTAAAAGTGTTGCTGTGGATGCTTATTACACAAAAGAAGTGTAGACAATACATAGCCAAGTAGATGTGGTCACATTCCAATCAAACTACTTGAAGTCCCTTCAATTTTCTTTATTTAACTTTTTTTTTTTTTTTTTACTTTATTTGTATGGCTGTTTTACCTGAACTCAGTTACGGGTACCATATGTGTGCTGTGTTCCAGTGGAGGTCAGGAACAGGCATCAGGTCCCCTAGTATGAGAATTGCGGGTGGTTGTCAACCATCACATGGGTACATGAAACCAGGCTCAGGGTCTCCAGAAGACAAGCAAATGTTCTTAACCCCTGAACCTTGTATCCAATCTTGAATTTCATATTATTTTAATGTAATGAAACCTTCAGGAATTCAAATATTAAATTGTATTTTAAATATTCTTAGCTTATAAAAGTCACATGTAAGTAGACAAAAGACAATGGATGTCTCATGGGCCACACTTTACTAAAGCCTCTACATAATGGCAATAGTGAAAATGTCAAGATATGTTTAATGAATACATACAGCAATGTAAGACTACAGGCTGTTCCCAATGTTTTAGGTTATCCTTAGGAACATGACATTAAGACTCTTATTGAGAATACCACACAGTTAAATCATAGAACATGGACAAATCAATGTGGTACTAACCTTGAAGATTGGTCCCTGTTGGCTAGGTTTTGCTTGAGGAACATATAAATGGATGATTAAATGTTAAGAGTTGTTTTGGGTATTCTTTTTTAAATTAGTTTTTAAATTTTTATTTATTGAAAATAGATTTTTTGCATATAATTATATAATATATTCTGATTATGGTTTTCTTTTCCCCCAAGTCCTTCCAGATCCTCCCCACTTCCCTTTATATATATATATATATTTCCCTCTCTAGCCTCAGAAAATGAACAGGAATATAAAAAAATAATAAAATATGATAAAACTAAAATAACATGGAATAAAACAAAACAAATAAGCCGAAGAAAATGAATTAAAAAACCCAGAAACATGGATGTCAAGACACACATATTCAAACAGAGAGGTCTCATAAAAATACAAAACTGGATGGCATAATTTATACACAAAAGGTTTGAGTTAATTTTGCATTGGCAGTCTGCTGCTGCACATGAGGCCTGCCTTTAAGAATAGTTTGTATACCCATTTGTGAGACTCCATTTGAAAAACTTAGCTTCTAAGTTAGAGATAGAGGCTTTTGCCTACTTCTTCTGTCAATGCTAGGATCCCCATCTGGCCCAGACTCCTGTAGGTCCTGTGCATGGAGCCACAGTGTTTGTGAGATATGTACTATAGTCCTGTTGTTTTTAGGAGACATTCTTCATATCACCCACCACCTCTGGGTCTGACAATCTTTCCGCCTCTCCTTCTGAACCCTGAGGTGAAGGATCTGTTGGAGGCATCTCATTTAGGACTGAATGCTTCAAGGTCTCTAACTGTCTGCACATTCTTTTCAAAATTATTAAAGAAAAATGCTATTTTTCTCTCAGTGATGGATGGACTCGATGCAATTTGGTAATGGAAACATTGAAATGGAGAGTTAAATAGCCTTAGTCACACAATTTTCATTTGATTCATTCAGAGAGTTATGAAACCCCAAACCTTGCCACATTTTATTATCCCTTCTCTCCACAAGTAAATTGAATTATGTGATTAAAAGGCATGGCCAGCAACATCACATTTATTGATCATGGATCTTTTGGAAGAGAAGATAGTGCTCTTAACCAATGAGCCATCTTTGTAGCTCCACAACAGTGCATTTATTGATAGCTAAATCTTTAGCCATTTCAGCGAAGTGGCAAACCTTGATGTATATTTCTAGCATACCAGTTGAATACAGATGTGGAAAGAACAAAATCATTGGAATCAAACTAGCTTTGAACATGACAGCATTTCTTAAATAATAGTAATAGACACACTCTAGTCATAGTTCTAATGCTTCACTCCATGGTTCATTGGTTCTTTACTCTTCCATATCTTGCCATCCTCATTCAGCTTATGAGCAAATGGTTACAGTAGTTCCTGATGCCACATACAACTATGCCATACTACAAATGTAAAATAGGATCCACATGCATTTGTATATGGTATAACATAAAAATTAAAAAAAAAAAACAGTTTAGTGTCCTTACCCTTCACTGCTAAGTAGAGTCTCCTTCCAAAACTCATTGACCATGATGATGTTACAAAATGTATCATATGATTTGGAAATGCCTATCTGAACACAATGAAGTTATCTTAGAAAGAAAGGTAGATGGAAAATAGTTGAATAGGCAATTAAGATGTTACATATAACATATAAGAAAGGTTGAATACTCAGTTTTCTTTTTTTTATTCGATATTTTATTTATTTACATTTCAGATGCCATCTCCCTTCCCCATTCCCCACCCCCATTAATCCCCATCCCATCCCTCCTCCTCCTTTTTTGCCTTTATACTGTTTAAATTACATGCAAGTATTAAGGTCAGTTCTAGGTTGAGGAACTAGCAATACAATACATGCAAATAATCAAGCAACAAGCAAGACAATAAACCCAGATAGTCAAAGAACATGCACTACAATAAACGGAGTCCCCTGATCACTCCTATGATCACTATTTCTAAAGGCTTATCAGGATGACCAAAATATCTGAGCCTACTTCCCTGCCCCAGACCAAAGTCATTTTCATGCCTGAACCCTACTTCTTTTTTCTAGCTTAAGATTTAGATTTCTACCTATAATCACTTCTTTATTCTAGCCTAAGATTTAGATTCCTGCCTGAAATTGCTTCTTCGTTCTAGCCTAGGATTTAGATTTCTGTCTGAAATTACTTCTTTGTTCCAGCTTAATGTCAGATTCCTGCCTGCAGTCCATTTCCTTCTCCTTGGCCTATGTCAGATTCCTTCCAAACAGCCCATTTCCTTGTCCTTGGCCAATGTCAGTTTCCTGCCAAGCAGCCCCAAAAGTTTTCCACATCTCGCCCTTTTTATTGCATAAACCAGACTGAGCCTGTCTTAGGCTGTTCTGACAGGAAAGCCTTTTTAACCTGTCGTGGAATATGCATTATCATAGCAATGCACTTATGTCTTAGGTTGGTAAGGTGCTGTGCAGAATCTTACCTGTCCTTGGCTTGCCAGCCTGTTAAATTAATAACTCTTTCTGGGTGTCCATGTTCAGTTTCAAGTCATGTACTTGGGCTGCCAGCCTGTTGATGTAGTTAGAGACAAGCTTTAACACTATGAGCATGAATAAAAGTATTCCCAGGATAAGAAGGGCTAGCATGATCAAGCTATATATGCCATTCCTGTGGTTTGACCAAAATGGAAATACTGACCTCAGGCCATGGATAATTTTATCAGCATTATCTGAAGCATCAGTTTTCTTCTTTTGCCTAACTGATGAGTATGAAATAAATACAAATAAATATAGTCATGTGATCATTGAACTTAGAAATCATTTTTGTCCTAAACTGATACATGCATCTCATCTTTTATTTGGAGAAAATGTTATCAAAGAAATCTCTACCAGAAACAAGCAATGAAGCAACATGAAGCATTTTTTTTTCAAATTCCCTGATGGGTAATAATAGAAAAATCTAGCTATTTCAACTATCTAATGAATAGAAGATAAAGACCGAGAAAAAGACAAATAATACCTCTCTTTTTACCTCATCCAATACAGATTTCCCAGACCTTTGAAGAAGGTACCTATTTCTACCCATCATGAAAGGTTCAGTCCTTTTGAGATAGATGAATTTATAATATTTTTTTTCTTTGAGGGATGAAATATGGGCCCAATGTCTATACCCAAGGGAAACTGTCTGTAATTCTGTATTCTTTTTACTCTTTAGTCTCTCAAATGAAAAAACAAAAAAGAGGAAATCTAAAATTATATTATTTAAATCAATCTCATCTCTGTCTCTGTCTATCTATCTATCTATCTATCTGTCTATCTATCTCTTCCCCCCTCATACACACACACACACACACACACACACACACACACACACACAGAGTATGAAAAAATTGTCATGATCTAAGAGTTTGAACATAAAAATAGGTAATTAGGCAGCGAGTCAAATATTCCAAAGAATCAAAACCACTCCCAAATTGTACAAGTATAGGGTCCGAAGCTAAATAGGAAATATTTCTTCAAGAACTTAGTAAATTCACATTTCATAATGATAGAGGTAAAATAAGTCTATACTATACTGAGCTCAAAATCCACAAAATATGAAGAGATTTCATAGCTTTATAGACAACAATTTTAAAGACAGCAAGATTTGATGTAACAATTATTAAATTCACTATGTATGAACATATAGAAATACATAAAGTTTCTAAGTCTCTGCAAATCTCAAATAATTCATTATCAAATGTTTAAATGTCCTATGAGAAATGTTAAAATGAATAGATGGTCTGTACCTGATGTATTTGACTAGTAATCTCTTCCTTAATCAACTCAAAATGATATTTTTATTATTTGTGTTGAGAGTTGTTATTAGTTTGTCATGATATTTTCTAGTACCTTTACACATTTTTTCTAGTGTAAAGCCTTTTCATGATTCTTTTATAATAGCATAATTTTTCATATTCAGTGTATTTTATTGATTATATTTTAGCGTTTATTTAGTACATTTACATTTCTAAATACATATTAATTGAATTAAATACTAACTTACTTTTACTCTAACTTTAAAATTCTTATGTAACTTGGAATATTTTAAAATATTACAATGATCACCTCTGTCAAAAGTAATAGTCCATGACCATCACAGTAATTACCATTCCCAAAAAATGATAATGAGCTTGCCTTTACACAATGATTTTTTTCAGTGGATAAAGAAGTTGCTGTAGCAATGGCTAAATGGTTTTGACCTCTGCAAAACATGTATTCTCTTAGACCACATTCTAGTATATTATTGGGTCTCTGTGACCTGAAACAGAGTAATGGTAACTGTGGTAATTTGCAGCCATTTTGTTCAATGTAATTGTCTTCATGTTTCTAAGGCAGTAAGTTACCTTTCTTACTATGAAAGTTATACAGTACTATTGAGAAGAAATGAAGAAGAAGAAAGAAAGATTCATTAGCAAAACTAAACATTGCTCCTTTTTAGAATCATTGCTCTGTTGTAACAACCACCTTCAGCCTATATATGCAACCACTTAGAATGTTTTGAGGCTATATTCAAAATAAAATAGATCAGATTCTCTTTTCCTCTAGCATGTCAGCAATGATCCTATTGTCATCATGGGCTGTTGCCCTGCAGGGTTTTACCCATATTGTAAGAACAAACTATACCCAAAGTCTCACTTCTATCAAAGTGTCCCTGATGCTAAGATTCATATCTTTGACTTGGGACTGAAAAAGGCAAAAGTTCATAGCTTGTTAACAACAAGATGTTGTCCTGTACTAGATCTCACAGGCTCCAGACAGGTATGCATGTTGCCTTTGGGAAGACTCAAGTCACAGAGGCCAGATTTCACGTTGACCTGGCAATCATGTCCATCTATACCAACCTACAGAATAAGGAACATTTAACTGAGGCTCTGCACAGAGCCAGGTTCAAGTCCCCTGGCCACCAGAAGATTCATATCTCAAAGAAGTATGGCTTAACCAAGTTTAATTCAGACGAATTTGAAGACATGGTTGCTAAGAAGTGGCTCATTCCTGAATACTGTGGTCTTGAATATATCACCAATCATGCTCCCCTGGACAAGTGGTGAGCTCTACATTCCTCAGGAGTTTTCACAATGTTCTCCTATACCCTACCAAATCATGTTCAGTAATAAGTCTCACATCAGTCTGCTTTAAAATTGGTCACATTGAATATATCATAATATATCTAATCTGTAATTTATTACTGCATGAAATTTAATTTATTGCAATATTTTAAATTCAAAATTGAAATTTAGGGAATGCTTTATTACTTTAATGAATGTTTTCACCATTGTAGTAAGCATAAGATCTTGGTTTACTTTATACTTTTATTTCCTTGTTTTTCCAGGTGTTTAATCTCCTTCCTCTAAATATGAATGTGTCCTTATAAAATATATTCTTACTGAATGTTAATTGACATAAAATACATACTGTAGAATTCATTTTGGTCTTTTGTTTTATTTATCACCATCCCATACCCCCTCCTCTCTCCATCTTCCACTCATTTCTAGCTCTCCATTCACCTCTGATGGCTATTTTGTTTCCCTTTCTGAGTGAGAGTCACACTTCCTGGGGCCCTCCTTATTACCCAGGTTTTTAGACCTTGGAGTGAATAAAAATCAGTAGGGGACATCTTTGGGATTAGATGGAGACCTGGGATGAGGGAAAGTATTGGGAGTCTATGAGGATAACCTAGCTGAGATTCCTACCAGCAGGAGATATATAAACTACAATGGCCACCTCCTCTAGCCAAGCAAGTCTTCCAGTGGAAGAAGAGGGATATCAACCCACTCACAAAATTTTTGACCCCAAATTTGTCATACCTACAAGATTTACAGGGATAAACGTGGAACAGAAATTGAGGGAACAGCTAACCAATAATTAGCCTAACATGACAGAGCCAACCCCTGGCACTATTAATGATACTATGCTATGTTTGCAGACAGGTACCTAACATAACTTTTTCCTGAAAGGCTTCCTTCATCCAGCAGCAGAAAAAAACATGCAGAGATCCATAGCCAAGCATCAGGCAGAGCTTGGGAAGTTTTATAGAAGAGTTGAGTATACAACTGAGAAAACCTGAGGGGTCAAGAAAACTATAAGAACACCTACAGAGTCAACTAGCCTATGCTTACTGGGAGGCTTACAGGGGGCCTTACAGAGATTGAACCACCAAAAAAAGAGCATGTAGGGGCTGGATTTAGCCCTGCCCCCATTTATAACAGATGTGCAGCTTGGTCTTCATGTGTGTCCCCTAACAATTAGAGTAGATCACTAAATTTTGCAAACCGGAAAGCCATAAAACAATATCTTAATGTTTCTTGAAAGTCTATATTCCCTATATTACTGAAGTTGAACATCAATTTACTAGTCAAGAACTATGGATATCCATAGTTACCAAAGGCTCCATAAGTCTTTAAACTTGTTAATATGCAGACAGTTATAATTATCCAACACATCCTAAAATAAAAACAAGTCCTTCACAAGTGTTCCACCTTATATTAGATGTCTGAACCTATGACCAGTAGAAAAATAAGTAAAAGGCAAAGAGATTATAGAGGAATAAGTTAAATTTATAGTTATTATATTCATTTATTGTGACATTATAATCTTTGTAGAAGTCCATGAAGAGTCTACAAAGAAAGGCAATAGAACTAGTAAGGAAAACCAGCAAGAATTCATGACAAAAGACAGAAGAGTATTTCTGAATATAAACAATGATCCAAAAGATAAGAGAATCAAATTATGATATGAAGAAATAAAATCTTCATATATTGGAATAGCCATGCTCATTTCATAGAACAGAAAAAGCACATATCAAAGAAAAATATGATTAGATTTTATAAATATTAAGTACATGTAATCTTGAAAAGGTATTACTAAGAAAATAAAAATGCAAACTGCATACTGGGAGAAAAATTATGTGTAAAACCTCCATATTACACATATAACACCCACAACCAAACAAAATGTTAAATGTTTTGAGTACTCAATTTGAAATATGGGATATGAATAATAATGAATCATCAACAAACAAATGAAAAAGATGTTTGAAGTCATCAATAATGAAGGAAATGAGAGAAAACTTGAATTAGCTAATTGAAATGCTTGTGAGGTTGTGGATGAACTGGATTACTCATGCTTTATAGGAGTAATAATTACTTGTTTGTGAAATTTCCTGATAGTTTTATCTAGAATAGTAAAACATAGACACCAAGCAAATATTAATCAGCCGTTAAATAAGCAAGTTGTGAGACATTATATAAAAATGAATATAAACTACTCATGTATACCTGAAATAATATGACTAAATCTTAAAATATGTTATGTCAAAAAAACAAATTTTTCCATGTAATTTCATTTATATTAAATTAACTGTCAAAACTCTTCTAACAGAAGGCAGATACATGACAAAGATGACAGGCAATGAAACTGCAATGCCTAAAAAGTTGTACCAAGAAACTTTGGAAAATAGTAAACTGTACCATGTCTAGATTATGCTAATATGAAAACGGATTGAACTGTAAGATACAGTCAATTTGTTCTATTTTCTTTATATTGAGTTTTAATAAATGTGTCAAACTAATGCAAATTATTTTGGTTGTAAAATATATTTAAAAAGACAAAGTATCACTGGAAGAAGATTCTTATTTTGGCAAAATAGGTCTAATGGTATCCTAAAGGCTAGAATATTTAAAATATTAAATAGTTAAATGAGGCAAAGTTGACATTTAAAAAATCAGATATAAAAGTTTAAAGAAGAGGAAGTCATAAGTATAGAGGAAATGTAAAATTTTCAATATATATATAGATGTGGTTTTTAGAATTTGTTTTCAGTATGTCAGTGTTGTAAATCAGGGACATCAAAGAAGGCTTCAGTTGTTAATTACAAGTTATATAATATGCAAAAATGAATAAGCCAACAAAAGGTGAATAATATTTAAGATAAACTGATAGGAAAGATAAATACTATAAAGAAATTATCCGCTTAACGTGTTTGGAAACAAAGTGGCTTGATTTTTGCAAGTGTAATGTTTTTGTCTAATTCAACATGGTAAAAAATGTGATTCATGTCAAAGACTGAAGAGATCAACAGTAGCATCTGTCATCAACTACTTCAGGTAGTGTATAAATATGCTACTAGGTAGGTGATCCACTAACATTTCTATGGCTAATAATTTTCTTTTCCTATAAAGGAGTTTAGGAAATGATCCTTAAATGAATTTTAGCAAAAATTACATTTGGATGGATGGAAGCAAGACTGCTGTACATGTGATCAGGAAAGAATACTTTTAAAATCTTCTATGAAGATAATAACTTTTAGTTTCCTAAAGGGAAGAAGAAAAACATAAGAAAAGAAGAGCAAAGAAAAGTTAAGAAAAACAAAAAATTAGGATATGGAAAGCTAGCTCTGTGAATAAAGTACGTGAAGTTTGAACATAAAGAATTGAGTCCAAACTTCACAGTACACATGAAAATCTGGGCAAGGAATATGTGTGCATATGCAAATGCATCTATGCAACAACAATTAATGAAAAACGAGGTCCCAAGTTTGAAGTAGAGTGAGAAGTATAACGGAAAAGTTGGAAGGGAGTGAAGGGAAGGGAGAAATGGTGCAATTGAAATACAATTTCAAAAATAAACAAACAAAAAAGCTGACAAATAATCTCAGCACTGAGAAGCCAGAGAAAGGAAACTCTGGGACGCCCTTACCAGCCAGCCTATCCTATTTTGGGGAACCTTAGATAATGTTTGGAGACGTTGCTACTACCAACAAAATAAACAGGATGAAAAGCACCTGAGGAGAAACAACCCCTGTAGGTGACCTCTTGCTTTCATATATGTATGTGCCTATGCATACATTTATTCCTGCACACATATATATGAACATATGTGAACACACACATGTGTACACACACACATACATACATACACATACAAATGACAATTAGTATGTATGGATGATTTATGCTTAAGATGTTTTTGCAAATTATATTTAATAAAATTTGAGGATAAGAACACCTATTAACTCTTTCCTTATTTTATTAACACTTCCATGCCACATTTCCTTAGATCTTTCTTCTCTCTTTGAGTGAATGTAAATTCATCAAATCACTGAATGTTTCACTTCAGATCATATGTGTTTCTAAGAAATAGATAATTTTTTTTTTAGTTTAAGTGTGTGTGTGTGTGTGTGTGTGTGTGTGTGTGTGAGAGAGAGAGAGAGAGAGACAGACAGACAGACAGACAGAGACAGAGAGACAGAGAGACAGAGACAGAGACAGAGAGACAGAGAAAGAGCCCTAGAAAAAGAGGTTGTTCCATTTTCTGCAACAGTAATTACAGGAAGTTGTGAACTACTAAACTTAGTTGCTGGAACCTGAACTTTGGTCTTTTAGAAGAACATCAATTATTCTTTTCCACTGAGCTATTTCTCCAGTTTTAGATGCAAATATTTATAACACAATATCAGATTTATCCATACCTTCAAACAGAAATTCAAAAGAGCAGAAACCAAAACAAAAGACAAACAACATGTACATAACAAAAATTAATTATAAAATGTCGAGGTTAAAATAGTAGTGGTGGGTAAGAATCAGTATATTTTAAAAATGAATAAAATTCATAGAAGATACCATAGGAGTAATTTTAACTAAATTTTTGCTATCTTTTTGAATAAAGGAATTTAAAGTTTATGCTTCTATTTTAATTAATATTAGAGTTATTAATATGCCCTTAAATGGAAATAGAATAGATTGTCATTCACGAAATATCTGGATCACCTATCAATACTCCTGCCCACATAATTTTCTTCATTTTTACAAGTCAGCTCTATAAAGTAGAATTCTGTCTTTCTGAAAGTAGCAAAAATTTCACATAAATCCTGATTCATGTTCCCAATGGTCTCCTATTACAACCATAATTAACAGATATTATACATCTGGCATGTGTAACCTGCAGATGTTAACGCTTCATACTAATGATGTCAGCAATTTCCCGTTAATTTATATTTTACTGCTGCTGTTAAATGACCTAAATATCCTCAGCACTTCTATGTAAGTTTTTTAGTGCATTCTAACATGTAACAGGCAGGAATAGAAGACTGCCTGCTGGCAATGGATGTGTAAAATAAGGAAACAAATTAACAATAAAGGAACATCTTCATGGGGCATCACCCAGAAGGATATATTTACCTTACGGTCTGCAAAATTCTCATGGTGACAAAGTGATTTCATAGGAGTTATTCATATGAGAAGTAATGAATATTATATGTTTTAGCAAAACATGCTTATATTTTATTTAAGACAATAAAAAATATGTATAACAGTTAGTATTCAAATGTCGCCTTTAGCCATGTGCTCTAATTGTATTTTGTCAAGAGCTTGAACAAATGCCTTAGTTATGACACCTTTGCTAGAGTGCAATCAATTCTTGCATTTTAATGCAGAAAACCTGCTGCATACCACTACAGTATAGGGTCTCCAACACAAATCTCCTTGCCATTGTGAAAATGAGTGACAATCTGGCTGCATGGGAACACAAGCAGAAGCTTTTTGTGTGTGTTTGTTTGACATGAAAATTCATTCAGATTGGTAAATAACTGGCTGCTTTGAAATCAAGTACAATTTCAACAACTCATATCTAAGTAAGTTTTGTAACATCATGGAAATTTTACAAAGTTTTTCAATTAGAGTTATTGGTTGACTGTCTTCTAGAAGTCTAAAGTTTTGGTCTCCATAACAAAACTGAACTAGCCAGGGGCTACATCACAGTGGCACTTACAGCCAAAATGTTATGGCAGTGAGACCATATTTCAAGTCACTGTCCAATTAAGAATTATACTAAATTTTCAACATCTAGGAAGATATTAAGGACATAGTTTAAATTATGAATAATATCTTCTCCCCCATTTTAGTATTCTCTCTTTTCTTTCCAGAACAAATTGATTTATGGCCCAGTTTAGGGAAACATTCTGCTCAGCAAATAGCCATTTCTTCTCTGCACACACAAAAAAGACAATTACTGTATTGGAACTGCCTTCAGTTAAGGGAGTCTATGGCACCTAGCCCTGGTCTGTTGTGGAAATTGAGTAGTAACTTGTTTACAATGGAGAAATAAGACAAATAAACAGGCTATTGTTTTCTAAGGATGCAATTATAATATAATTACTAAGCAAGTAATAAAACTAACAGGGCTATGATTATTTTACCTGTAGTCAGTAGCCATCCTCAAATTATTTTAGACTCCAATACAGAGTAAACAAGCAAATCTTAACATTAGTTCTAGTGCAAATATTAGTTAACTATATGACCTTGATAGAGGGCTCTTAAACTTTCAAGTTTTATTCATAAAATGGAACGGGAGTAATAACATACACACTGTCTATATTCCCTTTGTTGATGTATATGCAAACAGATGCATGTAGGTCCACATGTGTACATATGAAGGCATAATTGTATTGTGGCTATGCTTTATAGATAAGCTACATAACCCAACATGAAACATTTCCCTTTTTTCAGAGTTGATTTAGATCAAAACCTCAATTGTGCCAGTTCTTTCTGGTTCATATATTTTATAATTATATCTAGTGTTAAGAATTTTTGCCTTTTTATACCAAGATGTTAAGATGAGGAAGAAATATGTCATGCTGAAATACTTTCTCACAGTAACAATGAAGTGTTAAGGTTAAAAATATAATTCATAGATTAATTGGGCCAGGTGGGTCAATAAAATGGCTCTTGTATTATAGAGTAAGTTTTAACAAGACAAAGGAAATGTCTAAAGTCTTCCAGCCTGGAATACTACCAGATGTGTTAGGATCATGCTGCAAAAAATCAGTTATTTTCCAGCAGCCTTGAAATATAGGTCTTTGTTCTTTTAAGCTCTTGTTACAGAAGTGGTGCCAAGAGCTGTGGGGGAGAATAGAATTCTTAGCTGCTATAGTTTCAAAGAAAAATCTTTTAAGTAATGTCTGTAAGCTCAAAGGCATGTGAGGCACATTGCCTCCAACAAATTGTAAAGTTTTAAAAGGTTTTAAACATAAAATAGTGGTTAGTCATTCAAATTTAGCAAGTTTTTTTAAGTTGAGATTTTGTTATTGGATATAATTTAAGAACTAAAAGCACTATATATAAACATACCACACATATACTGTTTCGATTTTTTTATAGTAAAATTTCACTCCAATTAATTTTAAAATTTAGTGACCACTTGCTGCTATGAATTCAATCATCATGTTGGAATTTTTATAATATTTGTGATAATAACCTTTAATCAATGATATTAGTTTTGCTATCTAACCCTTCGTCCTCAAGTAATCATGTCTAATGATTGCCACTTTTTGAATGAAATAGCTGAGTTCAGATGATTACTTGAACTCAAGTTACTGATATAACTTGAAATTTATAAATTAATTTTTGTACCTTTCTGGTCTCTTTACTTGAATTCATTATTTGTCATCTATTATTCATAAGTTCAATACAGCACATTATCTCAGAATTTTTGATATCTAAGTTTTCATATATAAACAATATCTTCTATGTACAAATTTTGCTACATCTTTTCTTCATGAGTTGAAGTAAACCTTTTCTTTATTTAATAATTAATAAATCATAATTGTAATAATTTGTATGTGTCCATAAACTATTCAAGGTCATAATTTTCATAAGTAAATATTCACACATATAAGAAATCGATAAAGTTGACTCTCATAACTAATATTTAACTTGTAAGTTTGATGTAATTATAAAATGTTATATTCATCATTAAATTCTTTGTTAATTACTTAGATGTTTTCCATTAACATCCATGATCAATATTTTGATTTAGATCACTTTTTCAGACACAAATTTGTTATGTATTACAATATGTATTCAAACTCATGATTACCCAGAATTAGACTCTTTGATGGTACAGGTCTGTGATATCATGTCCAGCTTAAAGGCATTTTTCAAAAAATAGTTCACACTATTTTTCAGTGGTGGGAATCAAATCCAAGTTATATTATATCTTACACAAATATTATGCCTCTATGCTACAACCACAGTCCTTGTTTTCTTGATAATAATTTATGTTTGTGTATGCATATGTGTATATTTAGGTATGTAAATGTTTATATTTAAGTGTATACATGGGTATTTTGTGCATACATATGTCTATTTAGGTGTGTACTAATGTGCATATTTTTGTACACATGCATGGTTTTAGGTATAGATAGATAGATAGATAGATAGATAGATAGATAGATAGATAGATAAAGATAGATAGATAGATAGATATATTTATGTGTATATATGTGTATGTAGATGTAAACATTTTTATTTTATTCTATTTCTGCCCTTTATTAAGGTTTTGCAATGTGGTTGACCAAATTATTTGTATATATACTGTTTTATAAATTAATTAAATTAAAATTAATAATTTTAATCATTAACATTCTGCATATTCTTTATAAAAACACTCTAGTTCATTTATTACAATATTTAAATTTTTTTCTTTATACCATGTTCATTATTTTAAACACACAGTCATATATTCTTTCCCAAATCATTTTATCTGTTTTTTGGGACATACTATGCTTATAATTTGTTACACCACCTAGCTATTTCTCCTTTGTGGTTAGCTTTAGCAGGCAATTTTATTTATATCATTTCATTTTATTATTTTTTCCTTTTTTTAAAAATAGTTTTCTTTCACATATAATATATCAATTAGTTTCCTTTCCATCTACTCCTCCCTGTTCCTCCCCATCTCTCCTCTCATCTGGATCCACTCCCTTTCTGTTTCTCATTAGAAAATAAGCACAGGTTCTAAGGGGTAATAATAAAGTAAGATTAAGTAGAAGATAAAACAAAAAGTAACACACTGGAATAGGAAAAATAAAACAAACAAACAAGAATAAAAAAGCTCAAGAATAACTATAAGAAACAGATCAATACATTTGCACATTCAGTAATCCTAAAATAACACAAACCTGAAAGCTATGATATACATGTAAAGACCCTAGGGGATAAAAAAGATAAAATGAACATATAAACAAAAGAAAATAGAAGATAAATAAGCATGGCATGACATGAGCCAAAGTACTTCCAAAGATGCCACTGAGTTCATTTTCTGTTGACTATCTACAGCTGGTCATGTGGGCTATCTTTTAGAGTAGTTTGTTTCCAGAGTGAGACTTCCTTGGAGGAAAATAAATTTTCATTGGCAATTTATTATTAATTGGAGATATTTCTGGGCCCAGTGTATGCTGCTTCATTATATATCTTACTAATATAGAGGGCCTTGTGTTCTTGGTGTCCTCTATCCACTTTGACCCCTTTTTTCATATTTAAATTTAAATATATATACTGCTGTGAGTCTCAGCTAAGGTAGCATTCACTGATTTTTGAGAGCCCCCCATCCCAAGTCTCTGGTAGGTCCTGGAGATTCTGCCCACCCACCGCCGCCTCAGAAAATTGGGAGTAATTCTACCTTAATACCCTGCTATACCACTCCTTAGCATATACCAAAAGATGCCCCACTATACCACAGGGATACTTGCTCAACTATGTTCAAATCAGCTTTCCATTCATTCTCATAGCCATCTGGTCATCTCTCTCTCTCTCTCTCTCTCTCTCTCTCTCTCTCTCTCTCTCTCT
>NW_021620581.1:964715-989336 GCF_004785775.1 Grammomys surdaster | reverse complement strand
CTCTCTCTCTCTCTCTCTCTCTCTCTCTCTCTCTCTCTCTCTCTCTCCCCACACACACACACCTGATACAGAAACACCCCAAATTTTCATCACCATCCCGTCTCTCACCCAGTTCCTTCCCTCCATCTACCTGATAGGACTAACTCATTCCCCTTTGTAAGTGAGATTCAAGCATTTTTTCTTGGGCTGTTCTTTTTGTTTAGCTAATTTGAGTATGTGGAGTGGAATGTTGGGTATCCTGTATTTTGGGTATCCTGTATTTTATGGCTAATATTCACTCATAAGTAAGGACTTATCATGAATATCCTTTGGGGTCTGGGTTATCACTCAGATATCACTCAGGATAATATTTTCTAGTTCCATCCATTTGCCTGAAAAAAATCATGATGCCCTTGTTTGTAATAGTAGAATAATATTACATTGTGTAGATGTACCACATTTTCTTTATCCAATCTTCAGTTGAGGGACATCTACGTTGTTTCCAGTTTCTGGCTATTACAAATAACCTTGTTTTAAATATAGTTGACCAAGTGTCACTGTGGTACAATGGGGCATCTTTTAGGTATATATCTATGAGTGGTATATCTGGGTCTTGAGGTAAAAGGATTCCCAACTTTCTGAAAACCTGCCAAATTGACTTCCAAAGTGCCTGTACAAGTTTGCTCTGACATCAGCAATGGAGGAATGTTCCCCACCATCCTCACCAGCATGTGCTATCATTTGAGTTTTTGATCTTCACCATTCTGAAGGTGTAAGATGAAATCTCCGTGTCATTTTGGTTTGCATTTCCATGATAATTAATGACATCGAACTTTTTTCCACAATAAAAAAAAACATTTTATTTAGACTAGGTTCAGCTCTTCCTCCCTCCCTCTCTCCCTCCCTCCTTCTCCCCTCCCTCCCCCCTCCCCCGTTCATGGGATTGGTTTCAAGTTGGTTCCATTATTGGTTGGCCTTTTCTTCAGTGTCTACTCCATCCTTGTATTTCCTTTAGACTGGAAAAATTTTGAGTTGAAAGCTCATTGGGTGAATTGGTGACATATCCTATCACTGGGGGACCTGCTTGACTACAGGTTCCATGTCTCCACTGTTAGGCATCTTGGCTAAGGTCATCCACATTGACTCCTGGGAGGCTTTCCCATGAGAGGTCTTTGGGACTACTTAGAGATCTCCTTTGCCCGCTGACTCTGGAAAGCTGCAGATTTCCACTCATTCTCCTGGCCCTCTGGCCCTCTCTTCTGCTCCTGCCCACACATTCCCCTTCCTCTCACCTCTCCCATCCAGTTCCCTCCCTCGACCTCCTATGACTATTTTATTCCCTCTTCTAATTGATATTTAAGAATCCTGGCTTGGGCCTTCCTTCATGTTTAATTTCTTTGGGTCTATGGAAATGTACCATGTGTATCTTGTACTTTATGACTAATATCCACTTATCAGTGAGTATATACCATGTCTGTCTTTTCGGGTCTGGATTACCTCACTTAAGATAATATTTTCTGGTTCCATCCATTTGCCTTCAAAGTTCGTAATGTCCTTAAAAAAAAAAAAAAAACAGCTGCATAGCAATCCATTGTGTAAACAAACCACATTTTCTGTATCCACTATTCAGTTAAGGAACATCTGGGTTGTTTCCAGTTTCTGACTATTATGAATTAAGCTGCTGTAAACATACTGGAGCATGTGTCCTTGGGGTATGGTGAGGCATCTTTTGGGTATAATGCCCAGGAATGGTATAGCTGGGTCTTCATGTAGAACTATTTTCAATCTTCTGAGAAACCACCAAGTTGATTTTGAAAGTGGTTCTACCAGTTTGCAATCCCACCAGCAATGGAGCAGTGTTCTGCTTTCTCTACATCCTCACTAGTATTTGTTGTCCCTTGAGTTTTTTATCTTAGCCATTCTGATGGGAATGAAATAGAATCTCATGGTTGCTTTGATTTATATTTCCCTGATGACTAAAGATGTTCAACATTTTTTTGTGTGCTTCTCAGCCATCCAAGATTCCTCTGTTTGGAATTGTCTGTTTAGTTCAGTACACCATTTATTTTTTTTTAAATGTTTTTATTGATTCAGATGAATACACTGTAGCTGTCTTCAGACACACCAGAAGAGGACATCAGTTTGCATTACAGATGGTTGTGAGCCACCATGTGGTTGCTGGGAATTGAACTCAGGACCTCTGGAAGAACAGCCAGTGCTCTTAACCGCTGAGCCATCTCTCCAGCCCCAGTACACCATTTATTAATTGGGTTATTAATTTTGTTGGAGTTTAACTTCTTGAGTTCTTTATATATTTTAGCCCTATGTCATATATAGAGTTAGAGAAGATCTTTTCCCAATCTCTAGGCTACTGTTTTGTCAAGTTGACAGTGTCCTTTTCCTTATACAAGCTTTTCAGTTTCATGAGGTCCCATTTATCAGTTGTTAATTTTAAGGCCTGACCCATTCGTGTTCTATTTAGGAAATTGTCTTCTGTACCAATGCATTTAAAGATTTTTTTCAGACTTCCTCTTCTGTTGGATTTAGTATATCTGGTTTTATGTTGAGGCCCTTGATCCAGTTGGACTTGAGTTTTTTGCAGGGTGATGAATACAGATCTATTTGCATTCTTTCACACGCAGACATCCAATTAAACCAGTACCATTTGTTGAAGAAGTTTTCATTTTTCCATTGTATTGTTTTGGCCTCTTTGTCAAAATCAAGTGTCATAGGGTGTATGGGTTTATTTTGGGGTCATCAATTCAATTTCATCGATCGACCTGTCTGTTCCTATACCCATACCTTGCAGTTTTTGTTACTACTGATATGCCATCCAGCTTGATGTCATAGATGATGATACCCCCAGAAGTTCTTCTATTTTTCAGGACTGATTTAGCTACTCTGGTATTTTTCCCATGTGAAGTTGAACATTTTTCTGTCAAGGTCTGTAAAGAATTGTGTTGGAATTTTGAAGGGAATTGCATTGAATCTGTAAATTGCTTTTGGTAAATGGCCATTTTTACTGTTATTCCTATAGATCCATGAGCATGGGATATTTTTCCATCTTCTGAAATCTTCCTCAATTTTCTTTCTTCAGTGACTTGAAGTTCTTGTCATATACATCTTTCACTTTGTTTAGATTTACACCAAGGTATTTTACATTGTATTTTATATTATTTATGCTTCTTGCAAAGGGTTTTATTTACCTAATTTCTGTCTAAGCTCGTTTATCATTTATATAAAGAATGGCTACTTGTTTTTACTTAATTTTATATCCAACCACTTTGCTGAAGCTGTTTATCAGCTGTAGAAATTCTTTGGTAGAATCTTTAGGGTAGTTTATATATATACAAATAACAATACTTGTATGACTTCTTCCTTTCCAATTTGTATCCTCTAGTTCTCCTTTAGTTTTTTATTTCTCTAGTTAGAACTTCAAGTACTATTTTTGAAGAGATGGGGGGAAATGGAAAGCCTTATCTTCTTCCCAATTTTATGGAATTGCTTTAAGTTTCTCTCAATTTAATTTGATTTTGGCTATTGGCTTGCTGTATATTGCTTTATACTGTATATTATGTTTATGTATGTACCTTGTATGACTGATCTCTCTAAGACTTTTAACACGAAAGGTGTTGAATATTGTCAAAAGCTTTTTTGGCATCTAATGAGATGATCATGTGATTTTTTCCGTTTGTTTATATGGTGGGTTATATTGATGGATTTTCATATGCAAACCATCTCTGCATTCTTGGGATGAAACCAATTTGATCATGATGCATGATGGTTTTGATGTGTTCCTGAAATTAGTTTCTGAGCATTTTTTGAGTATTTTTGCATCAATATTTATAAGTAAAATCGGACTGAAGTTCTGTGTCTTTGTTGAGTCTTTGTGTAGTTTAGATATTAGGGTGACTGTAGCTACATAGAATGAATTGTGCAGTGTCCCTTCTGTTTCTATTTTATGAAATAGTTTGAGGAGTATTGGTATTAGTTCTTTGTTGAAAGTCTGTTAGAATTCTGCACTAAAGCCATCTGGCCCTGGGCTTTTTTTGGTTGGGAGACTTTAAATAACTGATTAAATTTCCTTGTGGTTTATAGGGCTGTTTAAATAGTTTACCTGATTTTGATTTAATTTTGATATGTGGTATCTGTCTAGAAAATGGATGCATTTCATTAAGATTTTTCAATTTTGTGGAGTATAGGCTTTTAAAGTAAAACTTGGACTCATACTCTTTCTGCCTCCTCTTATGCAGGATTCCCTGAGCCCCAAGGGAGGAGTTTGATGGAGATGTCACATTTAAGACTGAGTGTTCTAAGATCTCACACTCTCTGCAAATTGCTTGGCTGTGAGTCTCTGTATTTGTTCCCATCTGCTTGAGAAGGAAAATTCTATGGTTATGATTGATTTATGCATTTAGAAGAATATCATTAGGAGTCATTTTATTGCCACATTCTTTTAACAGATCAGTAGTATTTAGTCTTACCTTAGTCTCCTGAGCTATTTAGTCCCAGGTTCTTGGTAATACAATTCATATCAGGTATGGGTTCCATTCTGTACAGTGGGCATTAAGTCAAATCATATATTGGTTGGTTACTCCCACAAGCTTTGTAGCACCATTGTACTAGCAGATCTTGCAGTCAGGACACCATTATAAAACAAGTCGTTTTGGGTAGGTTGCTATTTATGTTTGTCCTCTAGTAGCCTGTAAAGTATATTCCTGTACCAAAGATATTAGCTTATAGGTATGAAAGATCTAGATTGGAACCAATTAAATTTTTGTGTGTTCAATGAATTCTGTAGGTGGTGTCTTCAGCAAATGGGCTTTACCATCATATTGTGGGTGTAAAAGTCTGTAGCTTTGGTAGTAGACTGACTAGTTTAAGAGTTCCCATAAAACTTATTTGGTCAACAACTCAATTAGATATAACCCATTCTTGGTACTGAAAACCTTATTTGGTAACAAGATATGTTGAGATGGGGCTTTCTTGCTCCATTTGACAATTTCATTTAAGTCACCTTAATATATTTATATTTTAGGAAACATCTACTATATTAGGTTTCTGCATGTTGTGGTTTGAAAAAGAATGGCCCCAATAGGCTCATAAACCAGAGAGTGGTGGCACTACTTGAAAGGGATTAGGATATGTGGTCTTGTTGAAATAGGGATAATCTTGTTGAAGGAAGTGTGTCTCTGAGAGTGAGCTTTGGTATTACAAAGTCTAAGCCGGGCTCAGTAGCTCTCTCTTTCTCATGTTCTTCT
Source organism: Grammomys surdaster (assembly GCF_004785775.1). Taxonomy (NCBI): domain Eukaryota; kingdom Metazoa; phylum Chordata; class Mammalia; order Rodentia; family Muridae; genus Grammomys; species Grammomys surdaster. The sequence goes on along the minus strand of NW_021620581.1, from coordinate 984,096 downwards.
GGCATTTAATCTGTATGTAAAAATCTTTTTTTATCTTTTATTTATTTTTTATTTTTTAGATCAAATCATAATTTTTACTTATCCACACTGGGGTTATAAACACATAAAGGCAAGACGTGGGGAAGGGGATGACAAAGAGTGTGGGTGTTCAGGGGGAGTACAGATATCTTTCAGAACAGGGTATCGGCTGGGTGAAGGTTCAGGGGACAAGTCACTATGACTCTGCCTATGATTCACTTGTCCTTATCTAAGTTGGTATTATCTGCCAAGGCTACCTATTTACAAGGTCTATGGCTACTCAGGCTTGTAAATTTCCACAAAAGCTGCCTGTTGACATTAGCTTATAGCCATCTGTTTCAATGTTTTTCCATAGAGACCCAAGACTTGGTGTTAGTATACATGTATGACAGGCCTATTGCTGATTTTAGGCCTATGGCTGATTTTAGACCTTCAGTGTGTAAGCAGGGCTGCCCCTGACATCTCCTCCCTTCTCTAAGTATAGAAGGGCTGTGGAGATTCTAATCTGTGAAGGCGGGGATAGAGGCCTGACCTCCAGTATTTGAAGGGGACCTTGTAATGGCTCCAGTCCCCATGTCATTGTCCAGTGAGGCATGAGGGCCATACCCATCCCAATGTCTTTTTCCTGGAGAGGGGATACTTTTGACATCAACCCCTATGCAGTCAGGCTTGTCCCTCAGGGAACCGAGAGAGATATTTTTAACTTTTATTTATACTCTTTTACAATAGAAAAATTGTGTACAGCTCTTGACTGTGTACAGCCCTTAAAGAAGAATGTTGCCTTAACATAGACAAGATAGGGATGGTTAAAGAGAGCATGAAAAAGGTCAGAGAAGGCCCTGAGAAAGACAGAGAGAGAAAGAGAAAGGTAAGAGCTGGTACAAGAATTGGTTTTCAACCTCTCCATGGTTGTCAACCCTACTTCCTCCCATCTTGGAACCATTAATTGGGTTATTTTTGCTTATTTCTTTTGGTCCCTGGGCCTTAAACAGGCTGACTAACTTTGTGAAACAACAGATAAATAACTTGGTAGCAAAATCTATTCAAATACATTATCATAAGTTAACTATGGAAGACCAGGAGACTCAAGATGTGGTTGTTACTCTATCCAGGGTGCTTCCAAAACCCATATCCATCCACCCAACCTAAAAGAGGGGACTTCTGCCCCTAGACCAAGCAGAGAGGGGCCACCCAGAATCCCCTCTGACTGGCGAGCTGAATTCTTGCTTAAGATGTGAGGCTAAGCACTGCAAGGGAATATAAATAAATGTATGTAGAATTCTAAGTTACTTCTCCAGCTCCATATATGCCTGTGTACCACCATGATGATAATAGACTAAACTTCTGATATTGTAACAGAGTCCCATTAAATCTCTTTTAAAAAAATAAAAGTGTCTCTGTAATAATATCTTTTCACAGCAATAGCACCATGACTAAGTTGTTGGCACTATTGAGCAGGGTTTTGCTGTTAGGCCTTTGAAATAGGAAGTCATTGAACACTTTAATTGGGATTTATTGGTCCATACTAGTAGAAGTGTGGAAGACAGTAGTGCTGAGAGAAACATAGTTTACAGTATCAAGGCTCAAGAAGTTTCATAAGGGAAGAATATTAGTAAGTAGCTTATGGACCACTTCTGTGATATTTTGGCATACAAAGTGGTCTCAATTTGTCCTTGTCCAAAAGATCTGCCTGACACTATACTGAAGCACTTTTTGTATTGATGGTATTCGTAGAGGAAGTTTCAACACAGCCTAGTATTTTTCGTACCACTTAGGTATTAGTGGTCACTCTTACAAAAATCTATAATGAGAAGTGGAAAGCTGAACAAAGAAAAGTTGAAAATATACAAACTGAGGAGAAAGAAGCACTAGCAAGAGCAATGGAGCTAAGTACAGTGTTTAACAAGATAAAATGTTTAAAGAAAAGCCTGATGCTAAATGGAATAAAGGGAATGGTGACTTCAGGGAAAGACCCCACTCAGGTAAGCGTCTAACATGTAAAAAAGAATTAAAGAAGAACCTAAGTGGTGAAGAAAACTATAAACAAAAGAAAGTTGATGTAAATGTAATTGAAAATGGGGGTTATGTTTCAGCCACATCAAGCTGAAGAACTTAGCAGCTTCGTCCAAGTGGTTCTAAGTTTAGAGTCAAAGATTTAAAAAGTAGTTATAGAATCTACATCCATGGCTAAAGAAAGCTGATGCGTCCAGGCATGTGTCAAAGGTGTCCATGCATGGAGGCCTAGAGAGACCATCATATGAAGCTATGAAGGTGTAGCTTGGATTTTGGTGGAGACTTCAAGATATTGGAGATGACAGAGCTATTGGATAACTGTCAAGTATTACCACAGACTGAATATTGGACCAGGAAGAGAGAGAGGGGGGAGGGGGAGGGGGAGGGGAGGGGGAGAGGGAGAGGGAGAGGGAGAGGGAGGGGGAGGGGAAGGGGAGGGGGAGGGAAACGGGGAGAGAAACATGCTTTAGTCATAGTCAACAAAGCTGAAAGGAGTTGAAGATATGGAGTACTTTGACATCGAGGTATAGAATTTGGAGTTTGCTCTGGTGGTTTCTGATTTTTGCTTTGCTCCAGTATTTTCCTACTAATCTCCATTTACTCCCTTTTGGGAGGTATGTATGGTAATCTATATCCTGTACCTTGATATATTGGAAATATGTGATCTTCCTTTTGATTTTGCTTTTACGGGGGTTTTGGTTAAGAGACTGTCATATGTCTCAGAAGAGACTTTAAACTTTGGATCTTTAAACAGTTTTGAGACTGTTATAGACTATGCAAACTTTTGATGTTGGATTGAATGCATTTTGCATTATGATATGGCTGCAGGCCTATAAAGGTTTGAGTGAAAATGGTTGTCATGGACCCATCTATTTAAATTACCAGTGAGTGGCACTACTTTGGAGGGATTAAGAGGTATGACCTTGTTGGAGAATGTGTGACACTGGGGCTGTGCTTTTAGATTTCAAAAGCCCAAGCCATGCCCAGTGTTCTTCTCTCTTGTCTTGCTGTCTGCAGATCCAGGTGTAGATCTCTGAGCTACTTCTCCAGGTTTATAAATGCCTGTGTGCTACCACTCTTTCTGCTATGATGATAATGAACTATAACTCTGAAACTATAAGACAGCCCCAATTAAATATTTTCTTTCTAAGAGTTGCTTTGGTCATAGTGTCTCTTAATAGCTATAGAACACTAAGACACCATACTATCCCTCGAATGATACTTAATTTTAGCTGTTTCTCCATGTATTCCTTCTCCTATCTGACTCATCCCTCTACCTCTATACTTGATCCTCCTATTCTAGCCACTATCCCTGTATTTCTTTTGATAATTGAAATAATTTCAAGCTTAGGATTGTTTTTCTATTTGATATTCTTATGATAAACTCACAAAATATTTCCCTTACAAAAGGCCTTTATTTTTCCTTTCAGAGGAGAATCTAAGCAAATTTTAATGTCTATTGTTTCTTATTTTATTTTAAGGTCTTATAGGATAGGCTCTAACCTCTACAAGTATCATGACTGTGATCACTATCTTAACTTTTGCTGGCAGGTTCTATTCTGTGTCTTACTCTTTCCAACCTTTTGATGGGAAATGACTCTACAGTTTCATTAGGCTGGATTTCCTTGCATGTCATTGCTTCCTTCTATTGTATTGTGAAACCATCTTAATGTTTAGCTAGTCCAATGCATAAGATCACTTCCTTCCTTACTGGGGTCTTATCTTTTTGAAAATATACTAGCTATAAATTATGAGATATAAGATGCAAGATTTTTTCCAGCCTTTCCCAGTGCACTCTGATACAGGAATCTCTATATCACTATTTATAATCACTATTTGAGATTTTAAGATTCTTATTATTTAGGATCACATCTTAGAACTCAATGTTGCCTCTATCTATGTTTTTGTGTCCTTGCATATGCTTGTGCATATATGTATTTATGCATGTATATGTGTATGTAATACTAGGAGTAGGTCGGGCTTGCCTATATTTAATCAGTTGTTTTCATGCCACATTTACTTTCAACATATTATAGTACTTGAGGACAAAAACATGAGTTCTTTGACTTGGCATTTCAAAGAGGAAAGTCTAATAATTTTAGCCTAAATAATGCACACGCTGAAAAGGCAAATTTTCTCCTAAATCTTCCCTTCACATACTGTTTTTCAGAATTTACAAGGAACATAATAAAAGAAAATTTCTTTAACAAAATATATACAAGTAATTCAAATACCTGCAGCCATAAATGTAAGTATATGCATTTGATATACGTACACAAATGTGTCTTTGCTTACTTGACGGTAATCTCTAAAAAAGAAATTTACCATAAATTGTCATTTTAATATGCTCTTGTTAAGCATGAATTCTGCCCTGCATGTGACCAGGCAGTGAAGTAGAAACTCCACTAGTTAATTGGTGAATTTTATAAATAAGTTCAGCCAAGTGCCTAATTTATGTCAACTTTTGTGCTATTACTTTGAAAGCAATGCTCACTTCAACTTCCCACTTGTGGAGATAAGCTGTAGAAGAAGAAAAGAGTGCATCTTGTTAAAATAATAGGACAAGTACTTATCGAAATGAAGTACTTTCTAGAGTATATACTTTTATACTGCTTATAATAAAATCTTAGTGACAGAGTGACAGTGTGCTTGTTTAGAAACTACTGCATTGCTATTCTACAACCAGATATTATAAAACATAAACTAAAATCTGGAAATGGGTACTTATCAATATATAAATCAAACTGTATACATTTCACCAAAGTTAACAAATTAATCCAAATTTACCACAGCTCCTCTTAGAAATGTAAAATACCATGTGCAAATTAATTCTGTACCTTCCTCCATTAATCTTAGTTCATTAAAACTAACTTTTTTATATATTTCATCCAATGAAATGATTACAAGTATTTAAGTACTGACTGTTGCCCTACATGTTATTTATGTGCTCCTACAAGCATATGTCCATCATTTAAAATTTTTTCATCATGTCTTTCCATTTCTTAAGATTCATATAATACAAAGTTGTCAGGAGCCACATTTTGTACCCTTTTCCTCATGTGCTTTCAGAATACAAGGCAGGATGTTTAATAATATTGGTCATGAAGAACACTTGAAAGCAGCTTTGTTGCTGTTGTTGTTTGGTTTGGTTGTTTGTTTGTAGTGGCTACATTTCATGAATATTAAGAGACAGTTAAGAAGAGGAAAGGGCAGAAATAATCCACTGAAAATTACTGAAAACAGATGGATGTGGGGGTGGGTGGGGAGTTGTTGTATGAGAGATTAGACAAAGGAGATATCAACCATCATATGAATCCATCATTCCTTTATTTTAAGAATTTTCTGATTTGAAGTTTTAACAAGCTTCTTGTGCCTCCAAAACTTATTTCTTTTTTTTGTCAAAGAATTTCCCATATACTTTTACTTCAGAAATAGCCAGATAATGCATTCTTTCCTCCTAGCTTCTGAAAGGAATAATACTTTTGGCAATGGTTTGCTCACTATATAATAGACTAATAGACAATAAATATCTGAGTAAGATGTCAAGTCCTTTTGCCATTTGCCAGTAAGTAATATAGCTGGGACCTGTGATAGATTTATTTTGGTATACTTTTTTAAAATATATTATTATTCATTTGTTTCTTTATATTTTTATTTTATTTTTGAGACTATAACATAAATACATCATTTCTCCCCTTCCTGATTTTCCATACTAATTTCCAGGCTGTCTGTGTCAATTTGCATCTTCACCAGCAATGAATGGGGTTCTCTAGTTCCCAAATGTCATTAGCATTTGTTGTCAGATTTTCTTACTGGTGTGAGATGAACTCTCAAATTTGTTTTAATTTCCATTTTTTTTATTGCTAAGGGTGATGAATATTTTTGGTTGATTTCTTGGCAATTAATTTTGTTTCTTTTATTGGGAACTCTCTGTTTAGATTACTAGTTCATTTTTTAAAGTCAGTGGTCTCCTTGCCTCTTTGCTTTTGAGTTCTTTATATATTCTGGATATTAATTCTGTTCCAATGTATAGCAGAGAAGATTCTCTCCAATTGTGTGTCCTTCTTCTTTACTTGTTAGTTTCCTTACCTGTTCAGAAGCATCACTGAATGGACACAGAAATATTCTAATAGCCACAATACTAGGAAGTCTGCCGTGAAACAGTGTCTTCTAGAAACGGCTACAAAACAAGACCAGAATACTGGCAACATCAATAGACAATGAAAGGGAGAAAAATTCATGGGTCCCCAACCCTAGACAAAGAACCATAGGAAAACTAATAACTGCTACCAAAGGGGGGGACGAGCATCTCTTAGTGATGAGTGAGTCCTCTAATTTGTTATCTAATATGAGGTGGAAGGCTCTGAAATCATATACACATAAACAACAAAACTGGACTCAGCTAGCTCTAGTGATATCTTTGTGCAAACATATACATATGTGTACACGTGCATGTAGCACTACTAATGAAAGAAAACTGTAAATTTGAGAGTAGGGGTATGAACATGATAGTAAAACATGCCAGTTTGAATAAGGGCAGGCAGACAAAAAGCAAAATTTCCTTATTCAGTGTCCTTTTATGTAGGCTACAACCAGAAGGTGCCTCAGATGTATGTTGGTTCTTCCTAACTTCCTAATTCAAATTATATGATGTAAAAAAAAAATCCTTACATGCATGTACAGAAACTTATGATTTAGTTGATTGCAAATGTGATCAAGCTGACAATCAAAATTTTCCATCACAGTATTTTTTCACAAGTATTTAAAGCCTAGATTATAGTGTGTTTTTAATTTTTTATTATACTATATGTTCTTTTTAAGTTTTAGGATTAGATATAGCATTTAAAACTTTTAATTTTTATATATATTCCACAAATGAGAAATTCTTTTTTTTAATAATTTATTTATTTTTTTCAAATCATAATTCATTCACACAGGGGTTATAAAGAAATTCTTAATCTATAGATCCATTTCTATCTTTTCCTTTTTCCTTCTTTCTTTTTCTTTTCTTTCTTGTTTTTCCTTTGTTATGTTAGCTTGCTCTTTTGTTTTGTTTTGCTTTACTTCATTTTGTTTTGTTTTATTTGAGACAGAGTGTTACTATGTAATCCTAGATTTCTTCAAAATTACTATCTAGACATTAGTAGATTAGAACTTACCAAGGTCTAGACACATGCCACTATGACCATCATTAAAAGTGCAAAGATGAATTTCTGTATTTATTTATTTTAAATTTTAAATATATTTTGAGATAACAATATAATCATCATATTCTCTTACCTTTACATACTTCAAATCTTTCCATGTTTACCTTCTTGAGTTATTTAAAATCCAAGACATCTTTTACTTTGTTTATAATATAAATTGTTTCTGTATAATGTTATTTGTGTGTATGTGTTTTCAAGGCTATTTCACACTGAATAACCAATTGGTGAGATTTTCTCTGGAGAAGATTATTTCTTCCACTCTTGGTATTTCTTAGTTGCCAGAAAAATCTCAGGTCAGTGGTATAAATACATTTTTAATATCAAGCTTATAATCTTTATTTCATGCCATATCAAAGATAATATTTAGTATATCACTAATTGTTGTTAATGTATATGAAGTAATAATTGGCTTTGAAAATGTAGACACAATTCAATGGTCATTATTGAGTTACTAAAATGTCTTTGATCTTTAAGCAATTATCCAAACACAATGTAAAAGGGTTAGAAAAGATGACTCAGTGCTTTAGAGTAATTGTTACTCTTGAAGATGTTCTCAGATGATAAACATCTGTAACTAGAATTATTGAGGAATCAGTGCTCTCTTTTGGCATCCATGAATACCAAATATGCATACAGTGCACATACATACATGGAAGCAAAACATGAATATATGTGTAGTAAAATAAATAAACCCTTAAAAGAAATAAACTATTTGATATTTTGTGAGTATGTGTTTGGTATTTGAAGTTGAACACTCTGGGGAGTAAAGATCTAGGAGAATACAAGGTTGCACTACTCAATTTTAATACAGCATATCTACTTTTACATAACAAAACAAAATGAAATCCATAGTATCAATATTTAAGTTTATTGATTTTTTTCAAAAAAAAAACTTTTACATTTTTGTACTATATCTAATCTAGGTAATTAACATTGCTAATTTAGTAATGTAGTATTACTTGAAGACAACAATATAATGAATTTCAATAATTTTTGTTTGATGCAACCAGCATGAGGTTTAATGATTCCAGTATACTGGGGTTCCCTCGCATGCAAGCAAGAAGAGAGAACCCCGAGTTGGAGCTAAGAATAGCTTTTATACAGTCTAGGAGGTAGAACAGAGAAACAGTGACTAGGCACAATATGATTGGCAGAACAGTGTGACTTTTAAACTGATTGGTCTTTGAGGAATGAGGTGGCAAGGACCTCCCTTGTCTGTTGTGCTCTGGGCCTTCCTCACCCGCAGATGGGTTCCCTCCCTCCTCCCTCCTGGTCTGAGGAATGTTAATCAGCCTCTCCCTTCCTCCTCTGAATGTTAATCCAGCAAGTATCCTCTGACTAAGGAATGTGCCCCTCCTGGGATGTGTCCTGGGACAGTGGGATTCTTTTAATCTTAAATTCAAACAGAGACCCGAAAGTCTTACATTTAGACCCAAAAGTCTTACATTCCCTACTTTTTCTTGTGGATGATTCCAATCCTGGAATCACAAACTGTCATTTAACTTTGGGTTGAACGCACCCTAAGCCCCACCCTCTAAGGCTGCATCTGGGACACGGTTTTGATTTAAGTTTCTTATCTCTGACATTTTGGGTAATCTCTACCCCTGTGCCTCTAGGGTGGGGATATCTCAGGAGTCAAGGCCTGAAGCTCTTTGGCCTTGTAGAACAGCAGGTGATCTTGAGGGGCATCCCAGGTGTCCGGCTGCTCTCTAGTTGGCATCAGGTGCAGGTGCTGGTCCAAGTCATATGAAGTCAGACAGTTACTCCATCCACCCCAATGGAGGTTAGGAAAGTCAGCCGCACCAGGAACAGTCTCTTATTAACCTGAAAAGTCATTTCTGGGAGGAGGGTGAATCAAGAGCCGGAGTTAAGGGAGTGGGGGTCCCATACAAGAGGGGTGTTCCGGGCTCGGAACAGGGACAGGACAAGGGACACTATCTAGCCAGCGCCAGTTTCCAAGGGCAATTTAGTTAAGGTCTCTTTTTAGGGTTCTGTTCATTTTCTCTGTCTGCCCTGAGCTCTGGGGACAGTAAGAACAATGGAGCTTCCAATTAGTCCCCAAAATCTCTGACAATCCTTGACTTATCTTAGAAACAAAAACACGACATGTTACCTGATTCAATTATCTCAGACACTCGAAATCTCAGGAAGATTTGTCTATATTTTTCTGGCCTAACTTTTGCAAAATTTGTCTCTCAATATATTCTAGGCTGTCCCCTGTAGGTACTTTTCCTGTCCACCACAGTAGCACCAGCTTCTCTCTGGCCAGCATGGAGAAAAGTGCTCCCATCTGTAAAGCAGGTTTCCTCAGCTCCCAGCAGGAGTCAGCAGGAGAAGTCTTTCTCTACCCATGAGTTCTCCTTTTGGGCCAGTTAGTTGTAGCCTGTCGGGCAGGAAGTGTATCTGGACCCCCATCCTGGGGAGTAAGTCCCTACCCAACAGAGGGTAGGGACAGTCTGGGATGGCCATAAATGAAAGGGATACCCAGCCCATCTCTTGGTCCACCATTTTTCGGGTAATCCATGAATTTTTACTCACAGCTAATATCTTTGCCATTTAGGGGTGTTTTCCCCAAGGCCTGAGATTTTCTGTCCCTGGCTTCCATTTGTTAGGGCACTCTCGGGCTCAACAGCTGGTTCTTTTACTTGCAATGTGCACACTGGCCCTTTTCAAGGAGTTTTCTATCTCCCTTTGATTGAAGTCTCCCTTCTCTGCTTTACCTTAACTACTATAGCCAAGCTTCTCTCGAAATTCCTTTCCTGTCACCTTTCTTTTTCTCATCTCTCTTTTATCTTTTTCTTTTCTCTTTCTCTGCTCTTTCTCTTTCTGTATCTACCTGTTATGGTAGACTTCTTCAGCAACCTACACTAAATCTTTTAATGACTTATCCTGCAGCTCCTCTAGCCTCTGAAGCTTTTTTCTGGTATCTAATAGCCTTGTCGACACTGACAGAATGTCTCTGTGAGCTATTCTAGAAAGGCTGTGGGCAACTCATCTGATCCCTGCTTAACCTCACATGCCTTGGTCAAAATTAGTGGGGCCCTCAGGGAGCCCCTTTGAGACCTGCCAATGGAATCTGGCGTGGGCTTTGGTGCCCCTTACCTTCTGCCATATGAAGGCTCCAGTCAGGTCTGGTCAGAAGCAACCCGCTGTTGACAACGGTCTAGTCAATTGATGGTGCCCCCATGTCTGAGGGAACATTCTTTCCTTCTGGTATCCTCTCTTGCTCTTCAGTCCTGGAGAGTACTCCTGATGGCGAGAACCTGCAAGGGTGAGACACTGATCTTGATGCAACCAGCATGATGTTTAATGATTCCAGTATACTGGAGTTCCCTTGCATGCAAGAAGAGAGAACCTCAATATTTTTTTGGAATAAAATACACAACCAGTATTCATTACAAGGAAGTAAACTATGTGTACATTCTGTCAAAGATGTGTAATTCCTAAACAAGAAATTATGTAATAAAGACATTTGTTTATCTACTCGAGTGATTGAGACTGCTAGAGAAATCATTATCCACATCCCTAAAAATATTAAACCATTCTTACTGAGCAGCTCCTTCACCTTGACCATAATATTAAGACAAAGTGTAAATGTAGCATGTATAGATGAAAATAATTGTTATTATAATTAATCAAAGGAGAAATGTCACAACACTGTGCCTTATATATTAATTAATGACTAGTTATGTAAAGCAATAAGAAAATATAAGTGCATTCTTTCCCATCTGTTTTGGTCTGAATCCTTCACTTCCTTTCTGTTTAGAATCCTCCTGTTTTCCATATCTTATTATTCCATGTAATCTGTAAAAATCCATGCACTAGAGAAGAGATTTAGTGTTAGCATGTGATATTTAAGTAGGAATAGTGTATTAGGTATTTTTGTTTACAGTTCTAGATGGATAAGACTCCATCCTGGTGGAGAAGCATGGCATCTAGCAGAAGCAAGCTAGCATGGAACTGGATACATACATCTCAAGAACAAATCAAATGTGACAAGCCTTTAAACTCTCAAAGCCTACCTCTAGTGAGATACTTCCTCTAACAGGGCAATACTTCCTAAGCCTTTCCAAACAATGCTACCACCAACCAACACCTTGGAAAAAATCTTCTTCATACCACCACAGAAACTTTTGGCTTTAATCATACACATGCCATTTAGCTACTTTAGCTGTGTGTGGATCTGTTTGTTATTTAATCTAAATACATGCATATTCTTAAAGTTCAAAAGTCAACCTCATGTTCTGTGTGAATTAAAGTTATTACCCTCAATAAAATGACTTAAGCGTGTTTCACAGGTTGATTTTGTGGTGTGAGTGGAAGATTCTTGAAGTCAACTATTTCAGATGTTGACAATATGTGGAAAGGGTAAGAGTGGAAAGATAATTCCTTGTTTCATTCTAAATTTTTTCCAATATATCTGCTTATGAGCTTGCACTATTAATTTTTTTCTATTTAGAGTCACCTCATGGTTAGAACAATTATATGACAAAATTATCACTTCTCTAAGTTTATTGCTTATATGTTTCATGTGAGATGAATATAGTTTATTACTGCCTCCTCATAACTTTTGCTTTATTCCTTGCAATTTACCTTCTACTGTTATCCTTTAGATTTTCCTGAAGCTTTTCCCATTTTCCTTATTTGTCTGTCAAACAACATCTCCTACTTCTTGGAACATCATTGACCTCTTACTCAGACCTGCAATGCTGCATATTACTAAGCTTATCTTCCTTTTTTTTTTAATTGGATGTTTTATTTACATTTCCTATGTTGTCCCCTTACCCCATCCCCCACCCACCCCGGAACCCCCAATCCCCTCACCCCTCCTCCTTCTTCTCTGTGGATGTAACCTCTATCTATTCCCCCCCACTCCCACCTCCCCACCCTCAAAATTCAAAAAGCTTATCTTCCTAATCCACAAGTCCTTTCAGCTCTTCTTGCTTCCTTTCTTACTGCCCTCTCTAAAGGAAAACCTTTTAATATGTGAACTTACTGCCTTTTCTACTGTGGTTATTACATGCCACCATTCATTAAGTTCCCTGATTATGTCAAACCTCATAATCACTTTTAGGACAATACAGCATATACTTTGATTCTGTTAGAACTTTATGAACAATCAGAGTGTAAAGAAAAAATCATTCCCTTTGTTGCATACAATAGTTTCTGTTAAACCATTTTTCTCCTTAGTCAAATTAACAGAAAGTAACAACTGCTTTCTACTTCTTTAAATTCTGTTGAGCACATGTCTTCAGAAAGATCTGTTTATTGTGCTAGATGACGAATGAATAAGTGAATGCCACAATTAAATGATCATATTTCCTTACTTTAGCAGATTAAGACTAAAATATTTGTTTTATCATTTACATGTCTTGACAATCACAAGTGATTTTTCCCCAGGACTATCCATCCTCTTTTCTATAAAGTGAGAATAATTCATGAAGTTGTTCCCTAAGTGGATATAGTACAGTATTTTAAAAGTCATAAACATGGATGTTAAAGAAAACAGAGTGTTCAGTGTTTCAGTGTCTAATGCATATAAAGGGCCAGAGACTCAGCAAGTGCAAGGGCATGAACCATTAACTGACATTTCGAAGAACATAAATTAAACAAAGGTTGGTCTACCCTTTTAGATGTGGTTCAGAACACTATAGTCAATTTTATGTGTCTCAATATTTCATTACTGTAATACAAAATCAAGTAATGTAACCATGAATTTATTCAAGGATGATTTCTAGATTGGTCATGTGCCTTTTGCATAAATGAATATTTTTCTCTCGCCAAAGGTCAAATGTATTACTGAACAGCTGCTCTAAGAAAATGTTTATGGAGTCACCAGTGTTCTAGGAAAAGTAAGCACGTAATGCTCCCTGGACATGTTTCCTATTGTGGGCCCCTTATCAAATGTCTATGCCTTATTGGACATAGTACTTCAGTTGACACATAAAGCATACTAAGAAATACCACACAATTTTAAAGAATGCAATTAAACCATAAATGGTTAAAACTCTTCTGAAAACCCAGTAACATATATTTTTACTTATCTGAAAGTTGGTACTTAAAAATGATAATGGACAACATTTATAAGGCAATTACAGGACAGACAATATTCTAAAGGATCCAGTAAATTGACTAATATTGTCCATATTTTTATAAAAATAAAAATAAACTACACAAAGGTTAAGTGTCTTATCCAAGGTCATACATTAGTAACTGGCTCAGCAGAACGTAAACTTTTTCTATCCTTAATAATTATACTGTATGCCTAAAACAAAAAATCTGTCTTATGCTTTTGAAAATTGGCACAGGACTTCCTTATTAAGAATGGAACATTGCGTATGCAATCAATTCCTTGTTAAGAAACATTTTGGTTATTTTCTCCCTTCTTTTTCTATTATAAACTTTTCACTGAACATCCTGCTGTAAAATCCTGGATTTTTTTTTTGTTGTTGTTTTTGTTTTGTGAGATAAATCACTATATTTCTGGAATCATGTTTCTAAAAGAATTATAATGGAAGATGCTGTTTATATGCACATGCACATACATAAACACATTCATACATACAGGTATATACATTCACATGCACACATACATACATACACAAACACACACACACGATATGTATATATATATATGTATATGTATATGTATATGAATTTGAGTATGGTAGTTCATGTTTGTAATCCCAGCACTTTGAAGTTGGAGGCAGACAAATCTGGAGTCCATGGTCATCCTTAAATATGTTTTGAGTTCCAAACCAGAGGAGGTTAAGTGAGACACTTTGTCAAAACACAAACAAATGAAAAGAAAACTGATTTTAAAACAGTAGCTTGATCATCTACACTTCTATCATTTCTCCTTTAAAGATCCTCAGTATCCTCAGGATAAGGGAAAGAAAGACCAAAAAAAAGAAATCCATAGGCAGCAGGGAAATGGTGAGCATGTGCTAGGTTAGAATGGGCTATCTTTATTCACTAAACAAACCAGAAAAGGAAGCATGATGAAATATCCTGTTTCACTAGAAGCAACGAAAGAACCTCATTTGTTGCCATCCAGGCTCTCTTGTAATTTCTTGATTTTGAATCTGGACTGGCCTGGGATTTTTCTTATCAATGGAATATGAGAGTAGTGATACTAAGGTGTGCATCAAACCACAAGTAAGAAGAAGAAAGAAAATAAAACTGGCAGAATAATTTCTGTATAATGAAAACCTATGGTTATTTAGAAGAATTTGGGGAAAATGACTATACTGAGGAGTAAGCAAATGAAAAATGAAGTCAATTATTAATTTAAACCAAATGTGCAGCAGATTGGAGAATTATAGTAGAAAATTCGTATAAAGACACTGGTTAATAAACATGAATTTGTATTTGTGGGATCAAGAAAATGAAAACTAATAGTACATAAATTTGGGGGCAGAATACTATATTTATACTGTCCATGGGGAGAATGCATCTATCATCGAACAGTGGAAAAAATTTACTATTCTATGTTAGTTTGACTGAGAAATGGCTGGATAGGCTCATGTATTTGAACACTCAGCCTCCTGCTGTTGATGTTGTTTCAGGAGGACATGTTTACTTTTAGAACTGGAGCCTTGCTAGAAGAAAAATTGTCAGTTTGAGGATTTATAGTCTCACCCCACTTCTAGCACATGCGCTCTCTTTCTTCCTCTGTCTCTGTCCCTCCCTCCTTTCCCCTTCCCACTCCCCTCCACCTCTCCCTCTCCTCCTTGCCCCTCTCTCTCATGGGACTTTGTTTACTGCCTTACTTGTTCCTTGACTATTTGTGTTTATTGTCTTGCTTGTTTCTTGACTATTTGCATCTATTGTATTGCTAGTTCCTCAACCTAGAACTGACCTTAATATTTGCATGTAATTAAAATGGTATAAAAGCAAAAAGGAGGAGGGGGATGGGATAGTAGGTTTCTAGAGAAGGGAAATGTGGAAAGGGGATGATATCTGAAATGTAAATTAATAAAATATCCAATAAAAAAGAAAAAATATGATTCCATAGAAAATAATCTTAAGGTAGATTCAGATGCCATCCTAGATAATTAGAGATAATATGCCTAGAAGTTATCTCCAGGCAACACCACAAATACAGTAATGTGAGGTTCAAATGAGTCAGTAGGTGATGTGACCTGAGCATAAGGAGATGAAGAGATGTTGGAAGGTGACTGTAGAGTGTAATGACAAGTTTGGTTTCTTAAAAAAGTAACCAGTTATGTTATGTGAAAATGTTTTTGTTTTAATCCCAGGTGTGGGATAAGAGGTTGCTTCTCAGCAGGTGATTAAGATTTGCCTCATAGCAAGGGTATGATTCTTGCCAGCTGCACTTAGTTTAATTCTGAGGACTCTGGAGAGTATAAAAATGAAAAAGCCCTATGAGAGCCTGTCATGAAATAAGGGTTGGAGTAGTGATAGACATAAGAACATAATGAAACATTAAAACAAATTAGACGACAGCAAAGAGCAAAATATGCTTTCTCTTGTTCCTTGGGCTTATGGTGCTATTTTCTTTTGCCTCTTACACGGTATTTAAACGTCCTGAAGATTATACATAATTTCTCATTTTATTAACATTGGTCGCTATGATCCCTGATTAGTGTGAAAAGGGAAAGATCAAAGTGGATAAAGGCAACATTAAATCCTAAATCCCAGGGGAAATGTATTTGAAGAAAAAATATAAACAAACAGAAAAAAAAGGACGAGCTAAATATTATAGAAGTCCCAAATAATACCAAGTACCAAAGAGAAGAAAGGCAAACAGATATAAAAGTGAGATTTACTCTTTATATCCATTTTACATGACTAATAATATCATATATAAATAATATCTATGCCCATGCATAATAAAATTAAAAAATTATAGCCTACAATTATCTACCTGAACTTTAAACTGATTGTCGGGCCGGGCGGTGGTGGCGCACGCCTTTAATCCCAGCACTTGGGAGGCAGAGGCAGGAGGATTTCTGAGTTCGAGGCCAGCCTGGTCTACAGAGTGAGTTCCAGGACAGCCCGGGCTACACAGAGAAACCCTGTCTCGAAAAACCAAAAAAAAACAAAAAACAAAAAACAAATAAACTGATGGTCATTTTGAATTAGGATATTCACACCAGCTAGGACTGCAGTGGTGACTTTCCTAGCCAATCACAGAGACTCCTCTTTTAGACCATACCCCTAGAGACCTCCAGCTACTAGGCTCCATCTGCAGACTATTCTGGTAGCTAAGCCTGACTCCTTGATGCATGTAAGTTATTGCCCCCCTCAAGAGCTCCAACTTCCAGACACTTCCATTGAAGAAATCCAATGGCCAGGCACCACCTCTGAGGAGCTCCCATGGCCAGGCCCTGCCCCTAAGAAAGTCCAATGACTAGATCCTTCTCCAGATCAGATTTTTCTAACTGCCTGAATGGCATTTCCTAGGTGATATAACTGCTGTTTCCAGTCCCTGGAGGTGGAGAGTGGCCAGGCTCCACCCTATCAAAAATTCCCACCAATCCCTGAGATTGCTTGAAGATCAGGCCACATAATTTCCTTCAATCTCAGTCTACTTTGGAAAGGTCTACCTCTCAGAACATCCATACACCCATATTAAACCCTGTGATCTGCTCACTTCTTGTTCTCTGCTGCTTCTCACTGAGAAGAGGCAGCGACACTCGTGGGCTCACCACCATGACCACCATCACCAATAAATCTCTTGTATGAGGTTTGTTGTATGCTGTGACTTTGTGGTTTTCCTTGGATTCAAACTGTCAGAATAGTATTTCTATCTCAGCTATAACATATCTATAAAAGTATTTGAAATTGTATATATATATATATATATATATATATATATATATTTCTCAAGAAATATCTTTGGAGTAAGTATAGGGCAAAAGACTATTTCTTGTTTTCAGTGATATGCATATGAGTTTTGTAAAATTTTCTGCAGTGTTTTCTGTGATATTTTATAATAAAATGATCTGTTAGGGCAAATTAAACTAAAATAGTATTATTCTCACCCAAACTCTGTTGTTCTATAGTGATTGAGTTTTTGTGGGTTTTGTTTTTGTTTTATTGTTTTTTGTTGTTTTGTTGTTTGTTTGTTTGTTTAGTTGGTTTTTTTGTCCTTGGCCTACATTATTGTCTTCAAATGAAAAAAGTCTGAAAATGTCACATTTTTAGCAATGAAAATCCTTTCTCTTCATTTGAATTAATAAATACCCGTGCATGATCCCAATGACAAAGCAAATGTCATCTTCAAATATTAACATCCTAGATACTATTAGGTTTACAGTGCATCAGGCAGGCACAATCGCAGCTCCCAAAGATCCATTTGTGATGAGAATTTAATACCCCTAGACAGAATTAATTAAATAAGAAATAGCTGCATTTGAGAGAGATTATAGTTCTGTCATGTTCTGGTTTTGCTAAAACAAAGTGTGGACATTTTAACACAAAGTCAAATGATTTAGAATATTAAAAATTAAAGGTGGCTCCCACTAACATTGATATAGCTTTAAAAAATAAGATGGATTCTAATGCTTATCTTTTTGAGAATTAACTAAATATTTACATTTTTCACTTTGTCATATGGCACTGTTGATATATGAAAATGTAATTTAAGTTTTCTAAAAATCTCCATAGTGATTTCTGACCCAGATAAAATAGTCTGTTGTGCTTGAAGAAACAAAATAAATGTCATATGAATTGGTATGCTGTTACCCTGAGTACAGTGAACATTTTAATTTGCTGTTCTAATACTTTCCCACTTGCCCTACATATTTCAATATTTATGGAAGGCAAATGCTTCTAGAAGTCATACAAATGAAAGATATACTTAACCTGGAGAATACTGGATATATAATGGACATCCTTTCAATTGGTGAACTGGCATTGCTAAGTTTTTGATTGCACATGGTCTTCTGAGCTCTTTTTCTGCAACCAAGATATTGATTATGGGACATATTCCTACCAATCTGTACTGCTGGTTCTCCTTCAAATATGATGAGAACGTTAAGAAATAAAGAATAATTCAGGTTAGATTTATATGATTGTATTTTGAATATTCTTTCTTATAAATATGGATTATGACTTCCGGTCTGGGCCCTAGCATAGAGCAGGTCACAGGGGCAGCTCAGCACCCAACCCCAGAAAACTGAGAGAAAGAGGGACTCCCAGGAGCTTTAACTCAGGCAGCATCCCAGGTAAGGAAAAAGCAGCACTTGCCCCAAACAGGGAGCAACCAGGACCCACTGGGACCCAGGAATTCACTGCTGGCCCTGAGCTTGGGCTCCATCCGGTCTGGGCCAAAGCAGTCTGCAGATCCCAGGAGGCAGCTCTGCACCCAATCTCACAGAAACCAGAAAAAGCGGGGCTCTCAGGAGCTCTAATCCAAGCAGTATCTTAGGCTAGGATGTGGCAATACTTGCCCCCAAATAGGGAGGAACCGGGACCCTCTGGGACCCAAGAATTCACTCCTGGCCCGGGGCGAGGGTTCCTTCTGGTCTGGGACGGAGTAGATCCTGGAAGTCAGCTCTGCACCCAATCTCTCAGAACCCAGAGGAAGTGGGGCTCTCAGGAGTTCTAACCCAAGCAGTATCTTAAGCTAGGAGGCAGCAATACTTCCCCCAAACAGGGAGCAACTGGGACCCACTGGGACCCAGGAATTCACTCCTGGCCCGAAGCGCGGGTTCCTTCAGGTCTGAGCCCGAGCACTCGGCAAATCCCGGGAATCAGCTCTGCACCCAATCTCTCAGAACCCAGAGGAAGAGGAGATCCCAGGAGCTCTAACCCAATCAATATCTTAGGCTAGGAAGCAGCAATACTTGCCCCAATCAGGGAGCAACCGGGACCCTCTGGGACCCAGGAATCCACTCCGGACCCGGAGCCTGGGCCCCCTTCCAGTTTCCACCTGAGCACTGAGCAGATCTTGGGCCTCAGCTCTAACCTCAGGAGCAAAACCCATCCCAAACAATTCTGACACAACCTAGATAATAGGAAAGACAGGCCCCAGTCAGAGACAGCACAGATTGCACAAAGGCGATCCAGATGGCAAAAGGCAAGCACAAGAGCACATGCACCAGCAGCCCAAGGTACTTGCCATCGTCAGAACCTAGTTCTCCCACACTAGAAAGTCCCGAGCTCCCCATATC
>NW_021620581.1:944680-959715 GCF_004785775.1 Grammomys surdaster | reverse complement strand
TATCCCCTCTCCAGGAGAAAGATATTGGGACGGGTATGGCCCTCATGCCTCAATGGACATTGTCAGAAGGACTGGAGCCATTACAAGGTCCCCTTCAAATATGGAGGTCAGGCCTCTATCCCTGCCTTAGCAAGATTAGAAATGCAACAGCCCTTCTATACTTAGAGAAGGGAGGAGATTTCAGCGGAGCCCTGCTTACACACTGAAGGCCTAAAATCAGCCATAGGCCTAAAATCAGCAATAGGTCTGTCATACATTTATACTAACACCAAGTCTTGGGTCTCAGTGGAAAATCATTGAAACAGATGGCTATAAGCTTATGTAAACAGGCAGCTTTGTGGAAATTTACAAGCCTGAGTAGTCATAGACCTTGTAAATAGGTAGCCTGGGCAGACAATACCAACTTAGATAAGGACAAGCAAGTCATAGGCAGAGTCATAGTGACTTGTCCCCTGAACCTTCACCCAGCCGATACTCGGTTCTGATGATATCTGTATTCCCCCTGATCACCCACACTCCAGTGTCATTCTCTTCCCTACATCCTGCCTTTCTGTGTTTATAACCCCTGTGTGATTGAATTACGATTTGAGAAAAAATAAATAAAAAAAAAGAAAGGAATCAGGAAGAATTCATATTAATGCACCATTGTAATAAATGTCACTGTACACTGAGTAATTGAATAAAGTTTAAAATAAAATGAAACATATTATATTTTGCAAAGTTACCTAAAGGATGCATTCATCATAAATCTTTGAAACACCACTAATTATATCAGAATTCCTTCTTATTTGTATATTTTAAAAAATGATAATCAAATTACAAATCAGCTATCCTACCAATGTTTATTTAGTTATGCTAATTCATGTCTAACTTAATGAACTGGTCTCTGAAACTTCAAATAAGTCTGTAAGAGAACATATTGTTGATAATGAGTTATGAATTCATAATATTACAGGATCTGTTGATCAATATTATTTAATAAATTCACATTATAGAATAAAAGTAGGAACTAGAATCATACTTGCAAAAAAGTGTATGATGAGACATGGTGAGTATAATTTATTCTGCCAAAAAAATGTCTTCTTTGGGCTGGTGTTCTGAGGATGAGAATATGTAAAACTCTATACACTTTATGTATTAGGTATGAAATTGAGTGTGAAATCTGTGTTACCTAAAATCTGGCTTTTTTAATTCTGTAAAATAAGAACTGCTACAAAAATGTTAACAGAAATTTAATGATGGTAATGCAATAGTACTAATGTAACAGTCTTTAAATAAAACTGACTTAAAGACAAAGTCATAGGAAATGTGTGCTTTGGGTATTTTAATATAAACATTGAGTCTGTAGCATCTCTGTCCCAGTTAATATACTTTTAATTGTTCAACAGCTCTTAACTGTTGGTCACTATTAAGCAATGGCATTTGAGGTGGGAGGGAGGAGCACCCTCATTGAATCAGAGGGAATGGGGGAGAGGATAGGGGATTTAACTGGGAAGGGGATAACATTAGACATGTAAATCAATAAGATAAAATTTTAAAGAAGAAATGGCATTTATATTGTAATAGAAAATATGGTAGAAAACATTTTTGCATGACTTTTATATTTTCTTTTATCCATGAGAAACACTTACACCCCAAAGCTATGGTGAAATTAGAGCCTTTAAGTACCTAAGGCAACTACAGAGACATACCCTACTCAGATGACTAAGAAAAACTGGATTAATGGACTGGAAAAAAACATTTTATTGTAATGTTGCATTGTTAGGCAATATATATTTTACTATCTGTCAGCTCCCTAGTTTGAAGAATTACGAGAAGAAAAATATAAATATACACCATATTTGAAATGCTTTGGTAATTGAAACACTGATTGCTATAATAAAATAATTGATAAACAATAATATGAATAGCTATTTGCTGCTTTGTAATTTTCGTACTATTGTCTTCCAGTTTTAAACCACCAAGTGGTTAATTTTGCCAAGTTTTGGAAGACTGGCCTTATCTAAGTGTAATACTATATATCATGTTGCATTAATGTCATTTTTATGCCCTATCACATGACAGCTTGTGTTCTAGATGTGAGAATATACTCATATCCTTTGCAACTAATAGAATGGTTATGTTCATCTTATCTCACAAATAGGACTGTTGAAGTAACTACCTACTATATTTATAAAGCACCTCAGACTACCTACTAATTACAATGTATTTTAATAGTTCTATCCTAAAAAACAAAATGCATGTACATCATATATACAGATATATACATATGATGGTTTATTAAATACAACTGTATCTGGTATATATAGAATGATCAGGAAACATTAGTGTTTAAAACTCCACTGTAAATTTATTACATTATCTAAGAAAGAAGTGTGGGTATATATTATTTTTTCTTATTGTGCAGTGATTAAAACATGGGGTAGAGAAGAACTAAATGGATTTTCCTGTTTGTCTTTCTGGTCTTTTTTTAAAAAGGCTTGCCAGGGTCCTACTTCCATGTTATTGTCTACTGATGAATAACTGTTACCTTTGGTAACTGGATACCTGAGTGTTACTATTTAGTACTTTTGTGCAGAAAGATTATGATTTATTTTTAACAGGTGTCAGTATAGTTCTCAGTTTCTTTCATGAAATTGAATCTCAATTTTAGTGTTTTATATACAGTTAGCAAGGAACATGAGATGATTATTGAAATAAACAGACCATTAGCATAAAATAATTTATCATCAAAACAATTGTTTATATAAAATTCAAGTGTTGAAATTCTTGGTCCTGTTAAACAGGGTACACTAAAGAACAAGAGGAAGAAAGAAGGTAATAACAAAAGAATAACATATTTGATTGGAAAAATTTTTCTCCTGGAAATGATAAGGTGACTGTTAAACTCAATAACTTGCTGGAGATGTAGCCACCTACACGTGGTTATGTGCATCAGTTTTTTTATCATGTATGGGGAGAGTGCATGAAGCTCCATTCCTCTCTGAGTTGGTGGCAAAAGACTTTTGGGAGAAAGACTGTCACTTTCTTTAATAGTATAACCACTTGTGAGTTTCCCATGTTCCTGTAATAACTTCACATTCAAATTTATGTAATCAACTACAATTAAATCCATGTGGACACACATGTGAATGAATACATACATACACACACATACACACACACACACACAGAGCTATTTTTTCTTTTCACTCAAAGAGGTAACAACAACAACAACAACAAAAGACAAGTAAGAAATGTTGAAGGAGACTAGGAAACTGGAAATAAATAGTATACCTTCCGAAGAACAAAGATTTGAATAAACATATTTATCAGGTTGTATTGAGTATTCTGTAGAGTATATGCTTATGAGCATACAACCTTTTGCCTCCAATCTGTTGGTTGCTGTTTTGTCCTATTGACAGTGTTCTTTGCCTTACAGAAACTTTGCAATTTTATGAGGTCCCATTTGTCAATTTTTGATCTTAGAGCATAACCCATTGATGTTCTGTTCAAGAAATTTCCCCCTATGCTCATGTATTCAAGGACCTTCCCCACTTTCTCTTCTATTAGTTTCAGTATATCTGGTTTTATTTGGAGGTCTTTAATCCACTTGGGTTTGAACATTGTACAAGGAGATAAGAATGATTCGGTTTGCATTCTTCTACATGCTGACCTCCAGTTGAACCAGCACTATTTGTTGAAAATTCTGTTTTCTCCACTGGATGATTTTAGCTCCTTTGTCAAAGATCAAATGGCTGTAGGTACATGGGTTCATTTCTGAGTCTTCAATTCTATTCCATTGATCTTCCTGCCTATCTCTGTACCAATGCTATGCAGTTTTTTTATCACTATTGGTCTGTATCACAGCTTGAGGTCTGGGATGGCCATTCTTCTTTCAGAAGTTCTTTTATTATTGAGAATAGTTTTTGCTAGCCTGTGTCTTTTGTTATTCAAATGAATTTGCATATTGCTCTTTCTAGCTCTAGGGAGAATTGAGTTGGAATTTTGATGGAGATTGCATTGAATGTGTAGATTCGCTTTTGGCAAGATGGCCATATTTGCTATACTAATCCTGCCAATCCATGAACATGGGAGATCTTTCCATCTTATGACCTCTTCTTGGATTTCTTTATTCAGAGATTTGAAGTTCTTGTGATACAGATCTTTCACTTGCTTGGTTAGATTCACACCAAGGTATTTTATATTATTTGTGACTCTTGTGAAGGGTGTCATTTACCTAATTTCTTTCTCTGCCTGTTTATCCTTTGAGTAGAGGAAGGCTACTGATTTGTTTGAGTTAATTTTATACTCAGTCACTTTACTGAAGTTGTTTATCAGGTTTGAGAGTTCTCTGGTTGAAGTTTTGGGGTCACTTATGTATACTATCATATCATGTGACTATGGTGATATTTTGATTTCTTCCTTTCCAATTTGTATCCCTTTGACCTCCTTTAGTTGTCTAATTGCTCTGACTAGGACTTTGAGTACTATATTGAATACGTAGGGAGAGAGTGGGCAGCCTTGTCTAATCTCTGATTTTAGTGGGATTGCTTCAAGTTTCTGTCCATTTACTTTGATGTTGGCTACTGGTTTGCTGTATATTGCTTAAAAGGAAGAAATTAATGTAATCAATTTCTACAACTTATTAAAAGTGAAGTACAAAATGCTTGTTGTGGATGAAATGCCAGTTAGTCATTGTAGAAAATAGGCTTGGCTTGCAAATATGAGTACTTCACTTCTATCCCTAGAATCCATGTAAAGAAAAAATATAGATGTAGTGGCACATGCCAATGTAATCCAAGTTTGGACAGGCAGAGATAAGTAGACTCAGGGATTGCTGGTTTTAGAGTTTCACCTACTTGATGAATTCTAGGTCAGTAAAGGACTCTGCATAAAAAAAAATAAGATAGACTGGTACATCAGGGAATGACACCAGGCTCTCCTCTGGTCGCTACACACACACACACACACACACACACACACAGAGAGGCACACACACACAGGCATGCACATGCACCCTTACGCATGTGCACATGCACATGTGTGCATGCATACACACACATAGCATTACACAAGATACAATTAGTAAACTTGAAGAGAGAGAGAGAGCTGGGTGGTAGCTATCCCAATTAAATGAAATACAGAAAATAATCAGAACTGAGAGTACATCTGAGAGTTTTGGAGCAGGTATATGCAATTTGAGATCCTGGCAGGACGAAATGGAAAAAAAAAGTAGGAAATAAAGGGCCAAATTTTGATGGAAATTATAGTTCCACAGATGCAAGCTGCATGAAGTCTCAACAGATGCCTTTGTAGAATTATATTGCAACCATTGTGTGGAGTGAAATCACAACCTTCTCCATCAAGACTTTGGCAATTGTGGCATAAAGCTTTTAAAATCACAGATATACAGATTTGTTGAGGCTCTACTCTTGCTTTCTCACATTATCTTTATATCACTCGTTCTTTGACTAGTATATTAAGTAGGAAAAGAAATGTCAGGTAATAAAGTGAAGAAAGAAAATAAGGGTATTCTAAATATTTCCCTATCATCTCTTCTCCAGATCCATGAGCAGACCTGATGAAATAGTTTCTGTTCCTTAATCCCTTTCCAACTTGTATGTGATAAAGATAAGGTAACCACTTCTTCATGCCTAGTTTCTATACACTTTTGGTATCTGCTATTAAAATTCTTAATTACAGTAATCTATCAAATTATTATAGTGAGGTAGATATTTATGTCTGTTCATAAAAATCATTAATTTTGACATAGGTTATATTCCTCGATCTGATAAAATGTTTCTCAGTATCCAACTTGGCATGCTATCATCAGATGAAGTGCTTTATATTACTTTATATACTACTGCAGAAAATACAGTCCAGAATTAATGTTTATGCTCAAAAGAATCCACTACTATTCTTCAGTGTGACCAGTGTAAATCCAATGTTCCACACTCTTTCTCTGGAAAATTATTTACATATCAATCTCCATCTCTGTGTCTCTATATCATTTTTGTGGCACATACAAGCATATTTATTTGCCATCTCTAGATTTATGGTTGCTCCTAGTATGCAATCCTTTCACTGTCCCAGGATGGTACTAGAATATTCAAATAGAATACTAGACTGCCTACTCACCTTCCAAACCTGTAAGAGATTTTTTCTGATAGACATTAATACATGCAGCCTATGTATTTTTATTAAATCATATAATTATTTAAGTAGGGCTATGTCTCATGCAAGCTTCTGTTTAGTGGGCATGATTTCTAATACTTCTTGCCTGACCATATGGCCAGGCAATTGTCCATTCTGTAGGAGCCAGAAAAACACAAATATAGGGGGTTTGGTCTTTAATAAATTTTCTACCAATGTTGAAAAAACAGCTTGCAATTAAACTCACAGAGATGATTTGATTTCTATTTTACTAAAGCAGTAGCTTTCCAAAAGGATTTTACTCTTTCATCTAGAACTGCAATCTATAAACAAAGCAGCTGTTTGTTGGTCTGTCAAGTGCTGTTAAGGCACTAAGTGAGGATAAAATTCAGTAGCTACTTATGAGGATTTTAATAAGTCATAGAGGGGCTGTGTGCTTGATCTTTTTTAGTATAGTTCTAATGTATTATGGAACTTCTATGAGCTTTTTTAAATGACTGAAGTGTTTGTTGAATATTATCCATGAATATACAAGTTTCAAAATTGTTTATGATTTTATTATAATTAAAATTAGTAGCTTATCCCTGAAAGGGAAACTTTCTTATCAATGGTACTGGGCCACTTTTATTCTAATACTACAGATACACAAAACAAAAAAATTATGGAAACTATTACTTATGAAAATTTGTGTAAAAAATTCAAAATTAAAATAAAGAAACCAAGTTTAGGAATATATATACAAAGGATTATACCACATCTCCACTTGATCCTCCCATTCTGTCCCTCCAACACAGTTCACCCATAAAATGTATTATGTCTCCCTTTCAGAAAGATATGTGCATCTCCCAGTCCCTTTTTCAACACCTCACCTCTCTAGGTCTTTGGACTATAGCTTGGTTATTTAATGTCTAATATCTAAATATAAGCAAATATATATCCACATTTATCTATATGGGTCTGTGTTATCTTACCCAAGATGATTTTTTTTCCTAGCTCCATCTATTTGTCTGCAAATTTCATGATGTCCTTGTTTTTAATAACTGAATAGTATTCCATTGTATAAATGTGCCTCATTTTCTTTGTCCATTCATCAGTTGAGGGACATCAAGGTTGTTTCCAGTTTCTGGATATTATGAATAAAGCTGTTATGAACATAGCTGAGCAAATGTCTTTGTGTTTGAATAAAGGATACATTGAGTATATGCCCATGAGTGGTATAGTTAGATCTTGAAGTAGATCTATTTCCAATTTTCTGAGGAATCACAACATTGATTTTCAGAGTGGTTGTCCAAGTTTGCACTCCCACTAGCAATGGAGGAGTGTTCCCCTTGCTCTACATCCTCAACAGCATAAGCTATTGCTTGTGTATTTGATCTTAGCCATACTGATAAATGTAAGGCACTATGTCAAACTTATGGAAGTTTAGTGTTTCTTTAAGTGGTTCTCAGACATTCAAGATGGCCCTACTCTGAGAATTTTCCATTTAGCCTCTATTCCACTTTTAAATTGGATTTTTTTTTGATATCTAGTTTCTTGAACTCTTTATACATATTTTTTGGATATTATCTCTAAATTATATGTATTGTTGGTAAAACAAAAACAAACAAAAAACAAAAAACAAAAATCCTTTTTCCACTCTGTAAGCTACCATTTTGTCCAAAAGACAGAGCACTTTGATCCTTTGATTTACAGATGCTTTTCAGTTTTGTGATGTCTTATTAATTAGTTGTTGGTTTTAGTGTCTGCACTAATGATGTCCTATTCAGGAAGTCTTACCCTGTGCCAAGGTGATTAAAGTTATTCCCCACTTTTTCTTCTATCATATTCAGTGCATCTTGTTCTACTTACTTTTGAGGTTTTTGATCCATTTGGAGTTAAATTTTGTATTTATTTACCTTCATTTATATGTATCCATCTTATTTGACAAGTACCATTTGTTGAAGATGCTGTCTTTTTTCCAGTGTGTATTTCTGTCATTTTTCTTTTTACTAAAAATCATATTTTCATAGGTATGTCAATTTATGTCTGGTTCTTCAATTCAATTTAATTGTTCAACAACAAAGGTGGCTCTAAAGAGACAAGTTCATAGTACCATCTACATAAAAATGCTGGAGAAATCTCATAGTAACCACTAAACAGAACATCTTAAAATTCTAGAATGAAATAAATGGCAAGTAATAATATTAAGTAATAATAATAAGTCCTGCTCAGTGCTGAAATCAATGAGGTAAAAATAAACACACAATCCAGCAAACAAAATAAAACAATACAAAGAATTAATAAAGCAAAGAGAAGAGGGCATAACCATAATCTAACCACACTGGTACCTTGGTCTCTGATTTCTAGCATCAAGAACATTTATTTCTATTAATTATATGCCATCTAGTGTATGGCATTCTATTATAGTAGCCTTAATAATGAAATAAACAAATATATTTTAGTTCATCCATACATTAAAACATTAACAAGTAAATAAAGTTCAATTAATATATGGAAGAGAGTAGAAAAATCATACCATACCTATGGTTACTATGTGTCCTGTTTGTTAAGAAATTAAAAAATAATGTATTCTAAAGCCAAGATAATTAGAATAATTTGGACAATTAGTTTCCTACTGTGAAACCTTCTACTCGTTTTAAAGAGCAATCATCTATACGTAAGTTATAGCTTCCTCTTCTAAAACCTGGCTTTAAAAGTCATATAGCATAATGGGTCTTTATCAAGTATCTTAGAACACATTACTTCTAGATCAACTACTATTTTATTGGTGATGTTTCAATAACACTAGGATATATCACTAGACTTAAGTAAGACAGCAGGACTTTTTTTCTTTTCCCATATTTTGCAATGATTGAAACTAACAGAGCAGGAAGGGGTAAATGAGGTAGGGGGATGGGAGGGCAGGCATCTTAGATACTTTCCTATTGCTGTGATGAGACACTATTACCAAGGAAACTTATAAAAGAAAGTATTTAATTTGGGCCTCATGTACAGTTTCAGAGGATGAGTCCATGACCATTGTGAGAGGGACCAGTCAGCCTTGGTGATAGAATAGTAGCAGGAAGCTGATGAACTGAAAATGGTGGGGGTTTCTCAAACTTCAAAGCCCATCCCACTAACAGACCTTCTCCAACAAGGCCACAGTTTTTAATCCTTCCCAAATAGTTCCAACAGTTGGAAACTGTATTCAAACACACAAGCCTATAAGGCCATCTCAATCAAACCACTACAGTATGATAAAAAAGGGTATTGTAGAGATAAGACTAAAGACCTTGGAAAAAGCCAAGTAGAAACTTTCCACTGTAGAGTCATATATATATATATGGAGTTTAAGTAATTTTATAATGGGTAAAGGTGTTTTCCCCAGACTCCATTAGTTATCAAATAAAAAGCTTTTCTAAGCATAGGTTACATTTTTTAATGTCGTTGGTCATTATGATTCCACAGACTCCCTCATTAATATTACAGTATATTACCAATGCTCTTGGTTACCCTTCAGAACTTGGTAGTAACAACATATGACTAAAGATAATACATATTTATTGCATAGCACAAGAATAAATCAATTTGGTGCCAACTTAGAAATTTTGTCTCCAGTGGCTAATTTTTATAGGGCTGTATATGAATGCTACCTAAGGAGGCAAATAATCAACAGGATTACCCAGTAGTAAGTGCCACCAGCTAGAATAATAACTGGCTTAACAACATTTAATCACAGATGCAGTAGTGGCATAAATATTAACAGGATAACCAACTACTTTCTGATTATATTTAAAACTCAATTCATAAGACAAAACTATACCTGTCACAATTAACTAGGTCAAAAACCTATGACTGTCTATGTCATAGGCTCTAAGAGAGAACCCAATCCTATTATTCTGGAACATGGACATAGTGTTAAAGTGCTTCCTAATTTCTTATCACTATGCCTATATATTAATGGAACTCTCAACCATCATCAGAGAAGTTTAATTTTGAAGTAATTAATACAGAGAAATATAACTACTCAATGTACAAAAATAAGAGAATGTAAAGTGCTCAACTCAATGTGAAACATCTATATCATATCCATGTCTCTACTTTTAAAAACAGTTATTAGATATTTTATTTATTTACAATACAAATGTCATCCCATTTCCCCATTTCCCCTCCCTAGAAACCCCTATCCCATCCCCCCTCCTCCTTTATGCTTTTATACCATTTCAATTACATGAAAGTATTAAGGTCAGTTCTAGGTCGAGGAACTAACTAATAGATGCAAATAGGCAAGGAACAAGCAATACAATAAACACAAATAGTCAAAGAACAAGCAAGGCATTAAACCCAATTATGTGAACACTCCCATGACCACTCCCATGACTCCCATGGCTCTGTGCAGAATCTTACCTGATCTTGGCTTGCCAGCCTGTTAGTTTAATAACTCTGTCTGGGGGTCCATTTTCAGGTTCAAGCCATGTACTTTGGCTGCGAACATGTTGATATTGTTAAAGACAATCTTTAACACAATGGGCAGGAATAAAACTATTCCCAGGACAAAAAGGGCTAGCAAGATATATATGCCATTTTTGAAGCTTGACCAAAATAGAAATACTGACCTCAGGCCATGGATAATTTTATCTGCAGTATCTACCGAATCAACGCTTAGCAGAGCAGCATTCTTTTAATCCATAAGGTCCCTATGTATGGCTCCATCATCCAGAGAGGTGTTTGAATTATGCCAAATACCCTGCAAGTGTCATTAAACTTCTTCCTAATTAAAATGAATGCCACTGTAAATTATAGAACTAACATGAATCCAACGGTAAGGCTTGGGAGTCATAGAAGAAGAGTCAGAAAGATTGTAAATACCAGCAGTACCAGGCATCTGCAGAGAAACAGTGTTTGTTCAACATTACAGGGGTATTGCACACATGAACAAATAGCAGCTGTAACCCTAACATGGATGCTGGAGGGGCTCATGAAGTACCACCCCTAGCTAAAGAGCTATTGACCATTAGTGTATGTAGGGGAAGAAGAAGTATCACTTTGCTTTGTGGATATAACTCTGAGAAGCTACAACACCCATGTCCACACAGGCAGCATTTAAGTGGATGCAATTTTTTTTTAAATTAAGAACATAACGTTAGGAGTAAAAAAGAGTAAGAACATATGAGAGGAGATTGAAGAGAAGGAAGATGAGGTGATCAAAACACATATATATTTGTGAAATTCTCACACACTACATTTTAAAATTAAAGTAGAATTTTTAAAATACATTTTGAAGTATACATGAAAATGAATTTTCATTTTTTGTGAATGTTTTAAGATTACAACAGGCTTCTGTGTAAGAATTGTTTCCTTAAGTTCATTTCTTATAAACTATTTTTGAATATGTGTTTGAGAATACTTTAAGCCTTCATGTGTCATAAAAAATAATAGTTGAAGTAGCCCTTGGGGGAAAGTGCCATAATATTGGTATTACAAGTTTAGTGCATTCATAATTGAATGGGAGAACAGAAGAGCCATAAGTTTGTGTTTCTTATTATATAAAATCTGCTGATATAATAGAAGATGTTATGACCACAATATTTTGCTTTCATCATAATGGTGTGGTGTTGTGTAGTGCTGATAAGAAAATACTCACTACCTTATAGATATTCTTGCTTTTAAAAAAGTGCCCGTTCATTGAGACAGTGCATTTTTCTCCACTGGAAAAGATGCTCCCTAGGAAAAGTGACACTTCTTGGGCTATTTCTGCTTTGTGGTTTACAAGAAAGCTTGGATGCTTGGGTGGTAATCAAAAGGAAAAGATCTCATAGAAATTTTGTCAATGTTCTACTTTAGACAAGGTACTCTTTACTGTCCTGCAAAGGGGCTACTTACTATCAATTGTCCTTCAATTTCTAAAGGGAAGTAATACAATGGGATATTAGAGAAAATTTTCTACTTTTAAATCATATAAACCTTATGTTGGCATTTTCTACATAATAACAGAACTTCATTGAAGTTTAGTGAATTATACAACTGAAAAATTCCTTCTAAAATAATACTAAAGCACAAAATGAGAAAGTCAATAGTCTTTATGTGATGAAATAGTACAATGTAGGAGTATTTATAGGGAAAGTTAATACTAATTATTACACAAAATATTCTGGCACTAATAAATATTACATTAATGATCTATTACATTTAAAATGGAGAATCAATGTTTATAAGTGTCTTTCCTAAGTAGTATAGCTTTTATTTTTCATCAGAGTAAATAGAAAACACAATTAAGAACAGTTACAATATTTCTTGGAGAGTTAGGTGGTAGACAAAGAAAGATATAAGTATAAATTGAAAGGGGGGAGAGTGAACATGTTATTCGATAAAGAAAACAGCTTAAAAGTAAAAAGAGATATTTCCTATAAAGAAACTGTAAATGTTCTTGAAGTGCTGTGATTGCTTTAAAAATTCAACTGCCACTTACTATTGAATCATATATAAAAGTCATATTACCACCTGAAAAAGAAAGTAATATGAAGGAATTGCATCTCTGCATTCATATGTTCCCTGCATATAGATGAGTATGCAACAATGATAATTTTGATAGAATATGTGATTTAAATGATTATTTATTATTATTATTATTAATTATTTAAATGATTCTGAATTCACTACTGATGTTACAGAAACAGGTCTTTATGTATATTTCATAAACATTATGGTTTAGAATTTGTGGAGAAGAAAATATAAAGCACATATTTTACAATGATTATATGAACAACAAGCCTTTGATGATGACTGATGCTGAACACAGTTGTTTCTCAGTCTCTTTGAACAACTGGGGATATTACTTGCAAATTATTTCTGAAATTATAGAATCACTAAATTTTGAATTTACTGTAACTTCATCCTTAACATTGTCTTTATTAATAATTAATAATGAAAATAAATGCACCCTTGATGAAATATTGTACACAATTAATTAGTTCAAAATAATCCTAATGCTTGTCTTTAGTTTAATCAGTGGAAACATTCATAGTGATGGTAGAAGAGAATTGAGTACTAGACCAAGAATTAGCAAAGTCTAGTCTTAAATAAATCATTCATTTACTGACTCTCTAAATACCTTATTTGTAAATAATTCAAAAATACAAACATGAATGACCATTATACCCATAGATTAATGCATCAGAGAAGCTTTTATTTGCTTTTAGTTGACAGTGATTAACACAGAGACTCACAAGTGGTCAAATTGGAGAGAATTAGAGATTGTGGAATGACCAGTACTAAGTGAAGCATCTATATTATACTGCCCTCCAAGGTACAGAGATTGTTCAAGGATAGAGACTAATGTAAGAGCCAAGCAGGATCTGACTAAAAGGAAAGAGTACATTATGAATATAGGAAGGAAGCCATACACATGACCTCACAATGTTTAGGACAGCATGCAGAAAACAAAGCCAGACCAAATTCTGGCATGTAAAGTTGAATTAGATACAAAATCTCACCCCTGGATAAGGAGCAATTGGCACTTGATAGCTGTTGGGAAAGGAATAGTTAGTTTTCTCTAAGAGTGTAGCCCATGGTAAGTTGTCCATATGCCAGAAGGCTTAAGAAATTTTTTAGTTCAATGGGTCCATATTCTTACCTACAAAATTAATTGGTTATAGTAGGACAGTAATTTTCAAGTTATTTCAATTGTAGAACAATTATAGCAAGCCTCATAAAGGAGCTAATAATCTAACACCAGTAAAAACATAATTGTTTTGAGAAAGCCTGGATGAATTGTCTAGCCTTCTGTTATTGAAATATACTTCCACCACCCAGTGTAGTCCATGGTAAAGCTCTTGGAATTCCCTGACCCAATATTTTCTATCCCTTCCTATTCAGTTATGGTTCATATGATTATAATAAAAGCCTTTTATTTGATATTACTCTACATAATTATTATATTACTACAGAAAATATGTTATTAGTAGATTAAAGACTAAAGTTTCTTTTCTCTTGACTTCTTATATCTTTATTGATTGAGAAATTCATATACGCCTGTAACATACTTTAATCAAATCTAATTCTCCAGTCTATCTCCCCTAGTTCTTCCCATAGCCCTACCACATTTCTGCTCACAAAATCATGTGTTCTGTCTTTTTAGAAAAAAAAAAACTCACCAATTCACTTAATGTTGTCTGTATGGTCTTGTGTTGTGGACTATCTATGGATCACAGTGAGTCTCTAAGGAGCCACATTACTAAAGAAAACTAGCTTTCCCTCCCTCAGTTGCCATTAGTTCTTCAGCTAGAAGTGGGGCTTCATGAGTCCCTTCTATATCCATGCAGGAATTTTGGTTGGCTTGATTTGTTATGGGTCTTGTGCATGCAGTAATTGTCATTGTTAGTTAATGTATATAATGGCACTGTGATGTCTAGCAAATACAATTTCACTAGTAAATCACTTGGGAATATGTGCTGATTATTTTTTGTGAACTGGACACAAACTAGACTCATGTACCAAGAGGGAAATTGAGTTGAGGAATTGCCTCCATTAGGTTTGTCTGTAGGCAAGCCTATAGGATATTTTCTTGGTTAATGATTGATCTAGGAGAGCACAGGCCACTATGGGCAATGCCAGTCCTATGTATGTGGTTCTTGGTTGTGTAAGAAAGCAAGCTGAGCAAGCATATAAGCAAGATTCTTCAATAGTATGCTTAAGTCCCTTCTTCTGGATTCCTCCCTTGAATTACTGCTGTGGCTTTCCCTGAGTTAGACTGTAAAATGTAAGATGAAATAAACCTCTTCCTCCCCTAAGTAGCTTTTAGTTAGTGTATTATTACCAGAGGCCTGACCACCAATAATTGAATGGCTCTGGTCCCCCTGTCTTTGTCCAGTGAGACATGAGGGCCATACCCGTCCCAATATCTTTCTCCTGGAGAGGGGATA
>NW_021620581.1:907352-944280 GCF_004785775.1 Grammomys surdaster | reverse complement strand
CATGAGGGCCATACCCGTCCCAATATCTTTCTCCTGGAGAGGGGATACTTTTGACATCAACCCCTATGCAGTCAGGCTTGTCCCTCAGGGAACCCAGAGAGATATTTTTATCTTTTATTTATATTCCTTTGCAGTGCTTAGCCTCGCAGCCTAAGCAAGAATTCAGATCACCTGTGAGAGGGGGTTCTGGGTGGTCCCTCTCTGCTTGGTCTAGGGGCAGAAGTCCCCCCTTTTAGGTTGGGTGGAGATGGGTTTTGGAAACACCCTGTATAAAGTAACAACCTCACCTTGAGTCTGGTGGTCCTCCGTAGCTAACTTATGATAATGTATCTGAGTAGGTTTTGCTACCAAATTATTTATCTGTTGTATCACAGAGTTAGTCCGCCTATTTGAGAGTCAGGGACCAGCAGAAAAAAGCAAAAAGAACCCAAATAATGGTCCCAAGATGGGAGGAAATAGGGTTGACAACTTGGAGAGGCTGAAAACCAATTCTTGTACCAGCCTTCATCTGTCTCTTTCTCTCTCTGATTTTTCTTAGGGCCTTCACTACCTATTTCATGCTCTCTTTAACCCTCCTTGTCTTGTCTATGTAAAGGCAACCTTCTTCTTTAAGAGCTGTACACAGTCAAGAGCTGTACACAGCCTTTTCTATTGTAATAGAGTAAATCAAGTCCAATAAGGATCTTTGCTATTTTAGGAGGTCTCTTCAGACAGTGAAACGAGGGATTTCTTCAGATTAGTGATGTCAATCTCTAGCTTTTTGATGTTCTTGTCAGTGGCCGTTCAAAGGTCTGAGTAGTGTAAGTTCGGAGGCCAGCATCTGGATTAGAACTTCTAACAGCAGACATCATGGGTGATTCATTTTTACCTGGAAAGGAAAAAGAAGGGAATTCTCAGGGAGATTTCTCTTCCCTGGATGTAAATTGCTATTCATCGTATTTATGGTTGGGCCTGGCTTTGTGGGGGTTTCTATTTTTTTTTTTTATTAATTTTTTTGGTAGCCAGTTAGCTGTGCCTTCTGTGGTGTCAGGCAGGCATATCAGTCCTCGGCCCCATAAGGGAACTGGTTCTGGGCCATTCCCTTTAAGGGTAAGAGGGTCCTTCCCCATATCTGTGGCAAAGTTTTGTTGGTCTCAGTGGTGCCAGAGGCAGTCAGCAGCAGATTTGCCATGAGCTTTCAGCTTTAGAGAGATAAAAGTGAACAAGGCATGATGGAGAGTATTTCAGGGGGACTCCTTCTGAGGGGGTACCATTCCCCCTCTTTTGTTTTTAAGCCAATTATTCAGAGTTCTTGTAAAATCAGGGCAGAAGTGCCAACAGTTGCTCCTTCCACACTCAGAGAGTCATGAAGACCCTATTTAAGGATATATAAATCTATATTAATAATCTTTTGTCAAAGGTCTCTTATAGCACCTCCGACAACTAATCAGACTATATAATATATCGATTAGTAGTAGCTTCTTCTTTTTGTGAGATTACCTCTCTTTTGTCAATTAATTGTTGAGGAAAATTAGGATTTACATCTCTCTTGAGAATTTTGAACAGAGACTTAAATTCTTATGTGGAGAGCTTAAAATAGGATCTTAGCCAATTAGCAACTCCTAGAAACTTTTGAAAATAATTTAAAATAAGTAAACTCTCTCCCTCTCTCTTTTTTTTTAGACCCATTATCTGTGGGAGTGTGTGTGTGTGTGTGTGTGTGTGTGTGTGTGTGTGTTTAATGGATACTATACGTATTTACTTTTCAATGTTATCTCCTCTCCCATTCTCCCCCAAAACCCGCTATCCCATACCCCTCCTCCTAATTTTTGTTAGGGTGTGCTCCAAACATCCTCCCAGTCCCATCTCCCTGCTCTTGAATTCCCACACAGTAGGGGATCCAAACTTTTGGGGACCATGACCCTCTACTTTCATTGAAGTCTAACAAGGTCACCCTCAATTCCCTATACAGGTGCATGAGTCCCTCCCTTTGTGCTCTCTGGCTGCCGGTTTGGACTTTAGGAGCTCTGGGTGAAACTTTTGATACTCCTTCTAGAAAGGACCAAAGCATCCACACTTTGGTCTTCCTTCTTCTATGTGAGTTTTATGTGGTCTATACGTTGTTTCTTAGAAATTGTGAGCTTTTGGGCTAATATCCACTTATCAGTGAGTGCATACCATCCATGTATGTTATTTTGAGATTGGGTCACCTCACTCAAGATGATATTTTCCAGCTCCATCTATTTGCCTAAGAATTTCATGAACTCATTGTTTTTAATAGCTGAGTAGTACTCCATTGTATAAATGTACCACATTTTCTACATCCATTCTTCTGTTGAAGGGCATCTGGGTTCTTTCCAACTTCTGGCTATTATAAATAAAGGCTGCTATGAACATGGTGGAGCATGTACCCCTGTTGTATGTTGAAACGTCTTTTGGGTATATGCCCAGGAGTGGTATAGCTGGGTCCTCAGGTAACACTATGTTCAATTTTCTGAGATACCGCCAGACTGCTTTCCTTAGTGGTTGTGCCAGTTTACAATCCCACCAACAGTGGAGGAGTGTTCCTCTTTCTCTACATCCTCGCCAACATGTGCTGTCACCTGTGTTTTTGATCTTAGCCATTCTGACTGGTGTGAGGTGGAATCTCAGTGTTGTTTTCATTTGCATTTCCCTGATGACTAGGGATGCTGAACACTTCTTTAGGTGCTTCTCAACCATTCGAGCTTCCTCAGTTGAGAATTCTTTGTTCAGCTCTGTGCTCCATTTTTTAATAGGGTTCTTTGATTGTCTAGAGTCTAATTTCTTCAGTTCAGGATATTAGCCCTTTATCAGATGTAGGGTTGGTGAAGATCTTTTCCCAATCTGTTGGTTGCCGCTTTGTCCTATTGACTGTGTCCTTTGCTTTACAGAAGCTTTGCAGTTTTATGAGGTCCCATTTGTCAATTCTTGGTCTTAGAGCACAGGCCATTGGTGTTCTGTTCAGGAACTTTTCTCCTGTGCCTATGTGTTCCAGGCTTTTCCCCAGTTTCTCTTCTATTAGTTTCAGTGTGGCTGGTTTTAGGTGGAGGTCCTTGATCCACTTGTAATTGAGCTTTGTACAAGGAGATGAGTATGGATCAATTTGCATTTTTCTACATGCTGACCTCCAGTTGGACCAGCACCATTTGTTGAAAATGCTGTCTTTTTTCCACTCGATGGTTTTAGCTCCTTTGTCAAAGATCAAGTGACCATAGGTATGGGGGTTCATTTCTGGGTCTTCTATTCTATTCCATTGATCCTCCCGCTTGTCTCTATTCCAATACCACACAGTTTTTACCACTATTGCTTTGCAGTACAGCTTCAAGTCAGGGATGGTGATTCCCCCAGAAGTTCTTTTATTGCTGTGAGTAGTTTTCACATTCCTGGGTTTTTTGTTATTCCAAATGAATTTTAAGATTGCTCTTTCTATCTCTGTGAAGAATTGAGTGGGAATTTTGATGGGGATTGCATTAAATCTGTAGATGGCTTTTGGCAAAATAGCCATTTTTACTATATTAATCCTTCCAATCCATGAGCATGGGAGATCTTTCCATCTTCTGAGACCTGCTTCGATTTCTTTCTTCAGGGGCATGAAGTTCTTGTCATACAGGTCTTTTACTTGCTTGCTTAGGTTCACACCAAGGTATTTTACATTATCTGTGACTATTGTGAAGGGTGTCATTTCCATAATTTCTTTCTCAGCCAGTTTATCTTTTGAGTAGAGGAAGGCTACTGATTTGTTTGAGTTAATTTTATATCCAGCCACTTTGCTAAAGTTGTTTATCAGGTTTAGGAGTTCTCTGGTGGAAGTTTTGGGGTCACTTAAGTATATTTTCATATCATCTGCAAATAGTGAGATTTTGACTTCTTCCTTTCAAATTTGTATCCCTTTGCCCTCCTTGTGTTGCCTAATTGCTCTGGCTAGGACTCCCAATACTATATTAAATAAGTAGGGGGAGATTGGGCAGCCTTGCCTAGTCCCTGATCTTAGTGGGATTGCTTCAAGTTTCTCTCCATTTAGTTTGATGCTGGCTACTGGTTTGCTGTATATTGGTTTTACTATGTTTAGGTATGGACCTTGAATTCCTGACCGTTCCAAGACTTTTATCATGACGGGGTGTTGAATTTTGTCAAATGCTTTCTCAGCATCTCATGAGATGATCATTTGGTTTTTTTCTTTGAGTTTGTTTATATAGTGGATTACATTGATGGATTTCCGAATATTGAACCAACCCTGCATTCCTGGGATAAAGCCTACTTGATCGTGATGGATGATTGTTTTGATGTGCTCTTGGATTCGGGTCACTAGAATTTTATTGAGTAATTTTGCATCAATGTTCATAAGGGAGATTTGTCTGAAGGTCTCTTTCTTTGTTGGGTCTTTGTGTGGTTTAGGTATGAGCGTAATTGTGGCTTCATAGAATGAATTGGGCAGTGTACCTTCTGTTTCTATTTTGTGGAATAGTTTGAAGAGAATTGGAATTAGGCCTTCCTTGAAGGTCTGATAGAATTCTGCACTAAAACCATCTGGTCCCGGACTTTTCTTTGTAGGGAGACTTTTAATGACAGCTTCTATTTCTTTTGGGGCTATGGGACTGTTTAGATGGTTTATCTGGTCCTGATTTAACATTGGTAACTGGTATTTTTCTAGAAAATTGTCCATTTCATCCAAATTTTCCAATTTTGTTGAGTATAGGCTTTTGTAGTAGGATCTGATGATTTTTTAAATTTCCTCAGTTTCTGTTGTTATGTCACCCTTTTCAGTTCTGATTTTATTAATTTGGATACTCTCTCTCTCTCTGCCCTCTCATTAGTCTAGCTAAGGGTTTATCTATCTTGTTGATTTTCTCAAAGAACCAGCTCCTGGTTTTATTGATTCTTTGGATAGTTCTTTTTGTTTCTATTTGGTTGATTTCAGCCCTGAGTTTGATTATTTCCTGCCCTCTACTCTTCTTGGGTGTATTAGCTTCTTTTTGTTCTAGATCTTCCAGGTGGGTCATCAAGCTGCTAGCGTATGCTCCCTCCAGCTTCTTTTTGCAGGCACTTAGAGCTATGAATTTTCCTCTTAGCACTGCTTTCATTGTATCCCATAGGTTTTGGTATGATGTGTCATCATTTTCATTGAATTCTAAAAAGTTTTTAATTTCTTTCTTTATTTTTTCCCTTACCAGGTTATCAAGGAGTAGGGTGTTGTTCAGTTTCCATGTGAATGTGGGCTTTCCATTGTCTTTGTCATTTATGAAGACCAGCCTTAGACCATGGTGATCTGATAGGATGCAGGGGATTATTTCAATTTTTTTTATATCTGTTGAGGCCTGTCTTGTGCCCAATTATATGGTCTATTTTGGAGAAGGTACCATGAGGTGCTGAGAAAAAGGTATATTCTTTTGCTTTAGGGTGAAATGTTCTATAGATATCTGTTAAGTCCATTTGCTTCATAACTTCTGTTAGTTTCACTGTATCTCTATTTAGTTTCTGTTTCCATGATCTATCCATTGCTGAGAGTGCGGTGTTGAAGTCTCCCATTATTATTGTGTGAGGTGCAATGTGTGTTTTGAGCTTTAGTAGGGTTTCTTTTATGAAAGTGGGTGCTCTTGTATTTGGTGCATAGATATTCAGAATTGAGAATTCATGTTGGTTGTTTTTTCCCTTGACAAATATGAAATGTCCTTCCTTATCCTTTTTGATAGCTTTAAGTTGAAAGTCAATTTTATTCGATATTAGAATGGCTACTCCCACTTGTTTCTTAGGGCCATTTGCTTGAAAAATTGTTTTCCAACCTTTTACTCTAAGGTAGTGTCTGTCTTTGTTGCTGAGGTGGGTTTCCTGTAAGCAGCAAAAAGCTGGGTCCTGTTTGCATATCCAGTCTGTTAGCCTATGCCTTTTTATTGGGGAATTGAGTCCATTGATGTTAAGAGATATTAAGGAGAGGGTGTTGTTGCTTCCTGTCCTTTTTGCTAATAGTGGAGACATCGTTTGTGTGGTTATCTTCATTTGGGTTTGATGTAAAAGGATTATTTTCTTGCTCTTTCTAGGGTATGATTGCCCTCCTTGTATTGGAGCTTTCCTGGTATTATCCTTTGTAGTGCCAGATTGTGGGAAGATACTGTGTAAATTCGGTTTTGTCATGGAATATCTTGGTTTCTCCATCTATGGTAATTGAGAGTTTTGCTGGGTAAAGTAGCCTGGGCTGGCATTTATGTTCTCTTAGGGTCTGTATGATATTTGTCCAGGATCTTCTGGCTTTTATAGTATCTGGTGAGAAGTCAGGTGTAATTCTGATAGGTTTGCCTTTATATGTTACTTGGCCTTTTTCCCTTACTGCTTTTAAAACTCTTTCCTCTTTTTTTGTGCATTTTGTGTCTTGATTATTATGTGACGGGAGGTATTTCTTTTTTGATCTAGTCTGTTTGGCATTCTGTAGGCTTCTTGTGTGATTATGGGCATCTCATTCCTCAGGTTAGGGAAGTTTTTCTCAATAATTTTGTTGAAGATATTTACTGGCCCTTTAAGTTGGGAATCTTCACTCTCATCTATACCTATTATCCTTGGGTTTGGTCTTCTCATTGCGTCCTGGATTTCCTGGGTGTTTTGTGTTAAGAACGTTTTACATTTTGCATTTTCTTTGACAGTTGTGTCAGTATTTTCTAAGGTATCTTCTGCACCTGAGATTCTTTCTTCTATCTCTTGTATTCTGTTGGTGATGCTTGTGTCTATGACTCCTGATTTCTTTCTTAGGTTTTCTGTCTCCAGGGTAATCTCCCTTTGTGATTTTTTTACTGTTTCTACTTCCATTTTTACGTCCTGGATGGTTTTGTTCAATTCCTTCATCTGTTTGTTTGTGTTTTCTTGTAATTCTTTAAAGGATTTTTGTGTTTCTTTAAGGACTTCATCCTGTTTACCTGTGTTCTCCTCAAGTTTTTTGATATTGTTATTTATTTCCTTCTTATAGTCCTCTATCATCATCATTAGAAGTGATTTTAGATCTGGTTCTTGCTTTCCTGGTGATATGGGGAGCTCGGGACTTTCTAGTGTGGGAGAACTAGGTTCTGATGATGGCAAGTACCTTGGGCTGCTGGTGCATGTGCTCTTGTGCTTGCCTTTTGCCATCTGGATCGCCTTTGTGCAATCTGTGCTGTCTCTGACTGGGGCCTGTCTTTCCTATTATCTAGGTTGTGTCAGAATTGTTTGGGATGGGTTTTGCTCCTGAGGTTAGAGCTGAGGCCCAAGATCTGCTCAGTGCTCAGGTGGAAACTGGAAGGGGGCCCAGGCTCCGGGTCCGGAGTGGATTCCTGGGTCCCAGAGGGTCCCGGTTGCTCCCTGATTGGGGCAAGTATTGCTGCTTCCTAGCCTAAGATATTGGTTGGGTTAGAGCTCCTGGGATCTCCTCTTCCTCTGGGTTCTGAGAGATTGGGTGCAGAGCTGATTCCCGGGATTTGCCGAGTGCTCGGGCTCAGACCTGAAGGAACCCGCGCTTCGGGCCAGGAGTGAATTCCTGGGTCCCAGTGGGTCCCAGTTGCTCCCTGTTTGGGGGAAGTATTGCCGCCTCCTAGCTTAAGATACTGCTTGGGTTAGAACTCCGGAGAGCCCCACTTCCTCTGGGTTCTGAGAGATTGGGTGCAGAGCTGACTCCCAGGATCTACTCGGTCCCAGACCAGAAGGAACCCTCGCCCCGGGCCAGGAGTGAATTCTTGGGTCCCAGAGGGTCCCGGTTCCTCCCTATTTGGGGGCAAGTATTGCCACATCCTAGCCTAAGATACTGCTTGGATTAGAGCTCCTGAGAGCCCCGCTTTTTCTGGTTTCTGTGAGATTGGGTGCAGAGCTGCCTCCTGGGATCTGCAGACTGCTTTGGCCCAGACCGGATGGAGCCCAAGCTCAGGGCCAGCAGTGAATTCCTGGGTCCCAGTGGGTCCTGGTTGCTCCCTGTTTGGGGCAAGTACTGCTTTTTCCTTACCTGGGATGCTGCCTGAGTTAAAGCTCCTGGGAGTCCCTCTTTCTCTCAGTTTTCTGAGGTTGGGTGCTGATCTGCCCCTGTGACCTGCTCTATGCTCCCTGATTCATTTAATTACTGCATTTTTCTCAAAGGAAAAACCAGACAGAAACCTTTCATTATTTTTTTCAGTTGGAAGCAGATAACAATATGTATAAATTTTCATTTGTTCAATAAGTGTCATCCTCAGCATTATGAAAGCGATTCAAGAGATTTGACAGGCAGTGAAAATCAGGTATAGAAAAAAATGCAGCTTTAGAGATGGTGTTCCAGAAAATCTGATAACCATGAGCAAAGGCTGAAGAATGGATTAGCAAAGGCTAAATGAGGATTTTGAAGAAAGTTGAATACATTGGCTTACAAAACGAGAGATTTTACAATCTAGAAGATAGTTCAGACAAATAAGAGCAAAATATTTTATCAGCAACTACCTGCCTTTCCTCTTATAAAATTGTATCTTGTGTATTATTTTTCTTTTTAAATATAGTCTTGTCCCTTCCAAAATCTATAAAACTGAAGATCTAAATAAGGATAGTTGAGATAATATTGGACAAGGAAAGGAGTGAGACAAACATCTGATGTTATTATTGTGTTTGGAAAGGAATGGATAGCAGCTTGTGTGTTATTAACCTTTCCCCTGGAACACCTATTAGTATGCCACTCATGCAGGATGTTCAGAAAGGAGAGGAGAGCCCAGTTGCATGGCATTGCTCATTACTCAATTTGTGAGTTCTGCTTACTTTGCAGTCACAAACTCGGGAAATTGGACTAAAGCATTTCAAAACGATTTATTGTCTCTTACATCATGTTAAATGACATTTTATCTATTCTTAACTCCCATCTCTGCACACTCTTCCTTCTTCAGAGGAGAAACAAAGCCTTGTGTTCTTTTCGAATCATCCCAATGATAAAGGCTCCCTTAATCAGATATGGCCCATTCCATTATAAAAAAAAAAAAAACTTTAGTGAATGTAAGAAAAATAAGAGTTTCCTTATTACATTGTTCTCCAGATATATAATTATACATTACCCAGATTTGCCCTTCATCACTCTCTCTTGTCCCTAATTCTCTCTCCTACTGATTTCCTATGTAAATAGTCCTATTTGAAAGGAACCCTAGTGGCAAAATGCTGATGTTAAGCTCATAACTTTAGTGTTAGCAATTTCTCCTGTCCTATAGTTTAGTCTATCTTCTACATTTTAAACATGTGTTCAATACTAGTCTCTCAAACAACAGATGGCACACTCACAGCATTTAATGAAGTGCCTATTTATAAAGAAGTAGACGAAAGGAACCCAAAAGATCCTGGAGCTAAAAATGTGCAGGTAGGAAGAGAAAATTCCAGAGAAAGATGAAGATCAAAGAGAAAGAAGCCTAACTGCCCATTACTGGAAAGAAAATAGTACTGCTACAAGCAAATCCAAGCTCAGATAGAGGAATAAAACAAGCTTAATGCAATGGCTTGTTTCTCTTCTTCCACTGTGATATCTAAGTTGGTATCAGACACCACTGATCTCAATCAGATGCCAGAAAAGAAAAGAATGAAAAATGACAGGAAAGGCATCTGATAACAGAAACAGAATCTTAATACTTGAAGACAAAGTTTGAGTTCTCCCACACTTTTCTTCAAACAACCATTATCAATTGCCCCATTGTTCTTTATGAGACAGCTAGAAGTTTGTTCAGTACCCCAGAGACTTATTCTCTTTTTTTCTTTTTAAGGATTTATTTGTTTATTTTATGCATATGAGTACATTGTAGCTGTCTTCAGACACATTAGAAATGGGCATCAGATCCCATTACAGATGGTTGTGAGCCACCATGTGGTTGCTGGGAATTGAACTCAGGACAGCCATTTCTTTAGCCCAAATGGCCTGTTCTTGACTTAATATGAATATATGAGCATACAAAACTGAGGCTATCCTCTCTCTCTC
The DNA here is from genome assembly GCF_004785775.1 of Grammomys surdaster. Taxonomy (NCBI): domain Eukaryota; kingdom Metazoa; phylum Chordata; class Mammalia; order Rodentia; family Muridae; genus Grammomys; species Grammomys surdaster. The sequence goes on along the minus strand of NW_021620581.1, from coordinate 934,355 downwards.
TCTCTCTCTCTCTCTCTCTCTCTCTCTCTCTCTCTCTCAATAGTATACTTCTGAAGTAGTTTAATCTGAAGAAGTATTTGATTAATGGGTTCTTGTTGTTTTTAATCACCAAAATTTATTTTCTTAACACTTCTGAAGGGTAAAAGTTCAAGATTAAAATAATATGAATATTGCTTTCTAGTGAAGCTTCTCCTTCCTTTAGGTAATCTCTTTCTTACCATAATCTCAATATAACTTTCCTCACTGTGCTCATAGACAAAGAAAAAGACCAGATCTCTATAGAGTCTTTTCCTTTTCTTATGAGGGATTCTGTCTGATTAGGATTATACACCTTTTTTGTTTGTTTGTTTGTTTGTTTGTTTTTGACTTATTCAATTTACATCCCACTCACTGCCCCCCTCCCAGTCACCACCTCCCACAATCCTTCCCAAATTCCCCTTCCTCCTCTCCTCTGAGCAGGTGGGGCACCCCTGGACATTCACCCCCCACCCTGCCATTTCAAGTCTGCCAAGTAGGCAGCCAAGCTAGTAGAACATATCCCACAGACAGGCAACAGTTTTGGGTTATCTCCTGCTCTAAGACCTACATGAAACTCAAGCTGCACATCTGCTACATATGTGTGGGGCAGCCTAGGTTCAGCCCTTGCATGTTCTTTGATTGGTGGTTCAGACTCTGAGAACCCCCAAGAGTCCAGGTGCTTTACTCTTGGTCTTCCTCTGGAGTTTCTATCCCCTTTGGGGTCTCAATGCTTCCTCCTATTCTTCAATAGGAGTCCCCAAGTTCAATCCACTGTTTAGCTGTGGGTATTTGCATCCGTCAGTGTCAGCTGCTGGGTGGAGCCTCACAGAGGACAACATGCTCCTGTCTACAAGCATAATAGAGTATTATTAATAATGTTAGGGATTGGCACTTGCCCATGAGATGGGTCTCAAGTTGGGCCTGTTATTGAGTGGCCATTCCCTTAGTCTCTGTTCCCTCCCCAGTGACTACATTACTAGTAGACAGGATAAGTTTGGGGTTGAAAGGTTTATGGGTGGGTTGGTGTCTCTATCATGACCCTGGAGCTCCTGTCTGGTTACAGGAGATGTTCTCTTCAGGTTCTATATCCCCAATGTAGTGAGTTATAGCTAAGGTCACCCCACATTGATTATTGGGTGCCTCCCTTATCCCAGATCTCTGACTCTTCCTGGGGATGCCTCTACATCCTCACCTAGATCAGTTGCAGATTTCCGCTCATTTTCATAGCCATCTAGCCATCTCTCCTGTCCTTCTCTACACCTGATCCTGAATGCTCCATTCCCCTCCCCATCCCTCATCCCTCCCAGGTCCCTCCATCCATCTACCCATTATGACTCTTCCCTCTTCTGAGTGCTATTCAAGCTTCCTTGATTGGGCCTTCCTCTTGTTTAGCTTCTTTGGGTCTATGGAATGTAATATGGTACCTCTATTTTATGGCTTATATCCACTTATAGATGAGTACATCCCACGCGTGTCCTTTCGGGACTGGGTTACCTCAGGGTTATATTCTCAAGTTCTACCCATTTGCCTGCAAAATTCATGATTTCTTGGTTTTTAATAGCTGAATAGTATCCTATTGTGTAGTTGTACTACATTTTCTTTATCCATTCTTCGGCTGACAGACATCTAGGTTGTGTCCAGTTTCTGGCTACTACAAATAAAGCTGCTATGAACATAGTGTCTTTGTGAGATGTCGGAGAAATTTTAGGTTATATGCCCAGGAGTGCTATAGCTGGGTCTTAAGGTAGAACTATTCACAATTTTCTGAGAAAATGCCAAATTGGTTTTACAAGTTTATACTCCTACCGACAATGGAGGAGTGTTTCCCCTTGCTCCACATCCTCCCCAGCATGTTCTATTTATTGAGTTTTTAATCTTAGCCATTCAGATGTTTGTAAGTTAGAACTTCATATTTGTTTTGATTTGCATGTCCCTGATAACTAAGGACTGTGAACTTTTCTTTAAGTGTTTCTCAGCCATTCCTCTGTTGAAAATTCTCTGTTTAGTTCCATATCCCAAACTTTAATTGTGTTATTTGGGTTGTTGGTGTCTAACTTCTTGAGTTCTTTATAAATTTTGAATATTTCCCCTCTGTCAGATGTAGGGTTGCTGAAAATCCTTTCCCAATCTGTGGACTGTGGATTTGTCCTATTGATAGTCCCCTTGCTTTGCAGATTCATGAGGTCCCATTTATCAATCTTAGAGCCTGAGTCATTGGTGTTCTGTTCAAGAACTTGTACCAATGACTTGAAAGGGTATTTCTCACTTTCTATTTTGTGAGCTTTAGTGTATCCTATTTTAGGTTGAGGACCTTGATCCACTTGGAATTGAGTTTTATGCAGGGTGATAAGTATGGATCTATTTTCATTCTTCTACCTGTAGATATCCAGTTAGTCCAGCACCATTTGTTGAAGATGCATTCATTTTTCCATTGTACAGTTTTGGCTTCTTTGTAAAAAATCAAGTGTCCATAGGTATATGAGATTATTTCTAGGTCTTTGATTCTATTGAGCCCATTGATCATCATGTCTGTTTCTGTACAAATACTGAAATGATAGAAGGAAACCAATGATGGAAAGGGATGTCTCAGCGGGCCCATGCTGAAGCATCTCTTCCCCTTGAGGGACCAGTCACACAATGGTATAGCACAGAATAGAGTTTATTCAGGGCATGGGGAGGGGAGGAGGGAGGGCAGTAGAGGGAGGGGGGAGAAGGAGAGGGAGTAGAGAGGAGTAGAGGCTGGCCATGACCACGTAGAGAGAGAGGGAAGGGGGGAGGGGAGAGGGGGCAGAGAGGAGCTGGAGGCAAGAGATCAAGGGATCAAGAGAGTGAGGAGGGGGCAGGCAACCCCTTTTATAGTGGGCAGGCCTACCTGGCTGTTGCCAGGTAACTGTGGGGAGGAGCATACCTGACTGTTGCCAGATAACTGTGGAGGTGGAGTTAGGCAGAATACTAACAAATACCATGAAGATTTTATTACTATTGCTCTGAAGTACAGCTTGAGGTCAGGAATGGTGATTCCCCCCAAAGTGCTTTTATTGTTCTAGAGTGTTTTGGCCATCCAGTGTTTGTTGGTTTTACATATGAAATTGAGATTTGCTCTTTCAATGTTTATAAAAATTGTGTTTGGAAATTTGAAGGGGATTCCATTGAAACTGTAGATTACTTTTGGTAAGATGACCATTGAAGATTAATATTTTCACTATCTTAATCCTATCTATCCATGAGCATAGGAGATCTTTCCATCTTCTGATAACTTTTTCAATTGCAATCTTCAGGGACTTGAAAGTTTTGTCATATAGAACTTTCACTTGCTTGGTTAGAGTTACACCAAGATATTTTATATTAGCTGTGACTACTGTGAAGGATGTTATTCCCTAATTTCTTTCTTAGCCCATTTTTCATTTGTATAAAGAAGACTACTCATTTCTTTGAGTTAATATTGTATCCAGCAACTTTGCTCAAGGTATGTATTAGGTATAGGAATTCTCTGGTAGGATATTTGGAGTTGCTTATGTACACTATCATATCTTTTGAAAATAGCAGTACTTTGAGTTCTTCCTTTCCAATATGTATACCCTTAATCTCCCTTTATTTGTCTTATTGCTCTGACTAGAACTTCAATTACTATATTGACTATAGTAGACAGCTTTCTTTTCCCTGATAATAGTGGAAATGCTTTAACTTTCTCTCCATTCAGTTTGATATTGGCTATTAGCTTGGTGTATATTGCTTCGATTATCTTTGGGTATGTGCCCTATATGCCTGATTTTTCTAATACCTTTAGCATGAGGGACTGTTGGATTTTATCAAAGGCTTTTCCAGCATCGAATGAGATAATCATATGATTTTTTTTCAGCTTGTTTACATGGTACATTACATTGATGGATTTTTGTATATTGAACTATTCCTGTATCCCTGGGATGAAGCCTACCTGATCCTGATGGATAGTCTCTTTGATGTGTTCTTGGATTTGGTTTGAAAGTATTTTATTGAGCATTTTGCATCAAAGTTCATAAGAGAAATCTGTCCGAATTTATCTTTCTTTGTTGAGTCTTTGTGTGGTTTAGGTATCAGGGTGAATGTTGCTTCATAGAATGAGATTCACAGTGTTCTTTCTGCTTCTATTTTGTAGAATAGTTTGAGAAGCATTGAAGTTAGCTCTTCTTGGAAAGTCTGGTAGAATTCTGCACTAAAACCATCTGGCCCTGGGCTTGTTGGGTTTTGTTTGTTTGTTTTTTGTTTGGGTTTTTTTTTTTTTTTTGGTTGGGAGATGTTTAATGACTATTTCTTTAAGGGTTATGGGGGTGTTTTATCTGATCTTGATTTAAATTTGGTAAGTAGTATCTTTATAGAAAATCATTCATTTCATTAAAATTTTCCACTTTTGTAGAATACAGGGTTTGAGTTTGGATTTGTCTTGAAATATATTGTTTTCTCCATCTATGGTGACTGAGAGTTTTGCTGAGTTTAGTAGTCTAGGTTGGAACCTGTGGATTTTTAGAGGTTGCAAGATATCTTTCCAGGGCCTTCTAGCTTTTAGAGTCTCTGTTGAGACATCAAGTGTAATTCTGATAGTTTGGCCTTGGTATGTTACCTGGCCTTTTTCCCTTGCCTCTTTTAGTATTTTTTGTTGTTGTTCTATAGATTTTGTGCTTCAATTATTATGTGCTAGGAAGATTTTCATTTTTGGTACAGTCTAATTAGTGTTCTATAAGCTTCTCGTATGTTTATAGGCATCTCTTTCTTTAGGTTAGGAAAGTTTTCTTCTATAACTTTGAGAGTATTTTCTGAGCCTTGGAGCTAGGACTCTTCACCTTCTTCTATTCTTATTCTTGTCATGCTATCCCAGATTTTCTGGATGTTTTGTGTCATAAAATTTTTAGATTTAACATTTTCTTTGGATGATGTATAAGTTTCTTCTATTGTATTTTCTACACCTGAGATTCTGTTTTCCATCTCCTGTATTCCATTGGTGATGCTGGCATTTGTTGTTCCTGTTCTTTTCCCTAGGTTTTCCATCTCTAGGACTTCCTCTGTTTTGTGTTTCCTTTATTGTTTCTATTTCAACTTTCAGGCCTTAAACAGTTTTATTTATTTTCTTAATCTGTTTAATTGTATTATCCTGTGTGTCTTTAAAGAATTAGTTTTTCCTGTATTTCTTTAAATAATTTATTCATTTCCTCTTTTAAAGACTATAATATCTTTTAAAATTGGATATAAGGTCATTTTTTGTTTGTGTTTAGGTTGTGTTGGGATATCCAGGGCTTGCTGTAGTGGAGTAGCTGTGCTGTAGAGGTGTTACATTACCCTAAATTCTATGGATTGTGTTCTTTTAAGGGCCTTTAGCCATCTGGATGGTTTTGGTCCTTGGGTGTTCTTGTTGTAGTTAGTATTGGAAGGGGGGGTGAACCTTGATGGTTCTAGTATGTCAGACCTCTTATGGATATCCATGAGTTATATGGTTCTGGACCTGAAGTTCTGTATGGTTCAGTAAGCTCAGGTTCGATGAAGGCTGGCAGAGAGGTGTTAGGATAATGGATGTTCCCCTGGGATGGCAGGCTGCTCAGGGCGGCTTGGCTTAGCCCACAGTGCTCAGAAAGCCAGGAAGTTTGGTAGGGGAAGGGAATTTTACCTGTATGGTTAAGGAGGTACATAGAGGTAGAGGAGAGATAGGGGGAGAACAGAGGTTCCCCTGGGCTAGTGGACTGTTCAGGGCAGCTTGTCTTGGCCCAGAAGGCTCAGACAGCAGAGAAGATGGTTGGGGAAAGGGGAGCTAACCTGTATGGTTCAAGAGTCTGATGGGGAAGCAGCTAGAGAATTGATGTTCTGCTGGGGTGGCAAGTTGCTTGGTGCAACTTGACTTGGCCCAGAGGGCTCAGCCAGCAGGAAGGATGGGTGGGGGAAGGGAAGCCTAGAGGGCTCCTGATTAATGTTTTAAGTGAATATACAATATGGCATCCCCTCATGATTTTATAGTCCAAAAATTATTGCCCTTCAATCCGACTACTCAATTGTAATTGATATTGTCCACTTTTTTTTCTGTATACTTTGCTTTCTGGACCTGAATGCAGGACTTTTCATTTATCTGACCTATATTTCCTTCTCAGAGTTAATATCTCACTACACTTTGCTGTATTTTTTTTAATTGGCTCAAGTAAGCTTTTTAAGTTAAAAGACATTTAGACATCATTATCTACTCCAGTGCTGTCATTTGTATAAGGCTAATGGTGGATTCCAAGTAAAGAGCCAAGTCAGACAAAGCTTACTTGCTTTCCATACAAAACTCAAAGAATTTTGATCAAGAGTAACTGAACATTTTAGGCTTTTTGTACATTTAATGTCTTATGGGGACAGGATCAGGTATGAGGGGAGATGGGGGTGATATACAGAGGGTCAGAAAATTGAACAGAGGTGTGTATTAATGGGGGATGGGGAACTGGGTATAGCCACCAGAAAGTCCCAGATGTCAGGAAAGCAAGAGTCTCCCAGGACCCAACTGGGAAGACATTAGCTGAAATACCCAACAAAGGGGACCCTCCCCTTTGAACCTGAAGAGACTATATCCAGAGGTTAAGCCTGGTTGAGGGGTGGGGCCATCCAACCATCTCCAAAATTTTAACCCAGAGTTGCTCCTATCTAAAGGAAATATGAAGACAAAGAGTGGAACAGAGACTGAAGGAAAGGTCATCCAGAGACTGCCCCTCCTAGGGATCCATCCCATATGCAGAAACCAAACCCAGACAGTATTGCAGATGCCAAGAAGTACTTGTTGACAGGAGCCTAGTACAGCTGTCCCCTAAGAGACTCTGCCAGAGCCTGACTAATACAGATGTGGATGCTTGTAGCTCAGGGACCCCAATGGAGGAGTTAGGGCAAAGACTGAGGGAGCTGAAAGAGTTTGCAGCCCCATAGGGAGAACAACAATATCAACCAAGCAGATACCCCAGAGCTCCCAAGGCCTAAACCACCAAACAAACAGGACCCATGGCTCTAGCTGCATATGTAGCAGAGGATGGACTTATCTGGCATCAATGGGAAGAGTGGCCTTCAATACTGTGGAGACTCAATGCCCCAGTGTAGGGGAATCCTAGGGTGGTGAGGTAGGAGTGGATGGGTGCATGGGAGAGCACACTCAGAGAAGCAGAGGGAGAAGGAATAGAATAGGGGGTTTGCAGAGAAGAAACTGGGAATGGGGATATCAGTTGAAATGTAAATAAATAAAATATCCAATAAAAAAGAGTTAGAAAACATATATTCTTTTCCTTCAGCATCGAATTTGAATATATGCTTGTCTTCTGTCAGCTCGATGATACCACTATCTTGATCTAGTAGTTATCAGGCAATATTTTTTTTTGTCATTCTCTTCTATAAAAATGAAAATATAAAATATTGGATGAAGAATCCTGACTATGGCCTCTCGGCTTCCAGAAACAATATCACTAAATTACAGTTCAGTAGGTAATATTACTAAGAATCATAGTTATATTGCTGGATATTACTAAAGAAAATAATTTCTCTAATTTTGCAAATTCCTCCAAAAAGCACAAGCTATGTTTAAGAAAATTCAGCATTATTGATTCATATAAATTTCACATATCACTCTTTATTATTTTATCATGTATTTTAAAATTTTTATTCTTTACTCAACAAAATATTTAAATTACACCATAAACAACAAAATTTAGCAAAAGGTGATGGGACTTTGTACCTTATCTGACTACTGTTTATTATGTCCTTGGATTTTATTAATGCTTTTTCTGAAAATGACAACAAATAATTCTTTCCCTTACTTTATATTAAATGAGTTTCGAAGATGTTTTCAGGTCTCTTTCCAAATATGCCATGCATATAAGGCTATACAGTATTGCATTTAGGGTGCAATGTCCATTTTAACTTATACCACCAATAAGAATATAAGGATAGAATATAGTCCATAATCATTGCTTCATAGTGTTACTAATAGAAAAATTCAAGTACAGATAATTCTGCCATCAGAAGGAGAAAAAAATGATTCCTAGAAATTGGGAGCAATATATATATGCAAGCAATATATATATCTGTGTGTGTGTGTGTTTCAAAGAAAGGGGGGGTTGTTTTATTTTATTTATCTGGTCATTTAATTTCAAAGTTTGTTCCTGAATCAGGTAGTCCGACAATTTTAATCTGGTTCAAATCTTCAGAATAAAGCAACCATGAAATCTAGCCTACAGTAAGCAATGATAACCATTATAGTTCCTTATTTCCATACATTATTTCCATACGTCCTAAACACACAGTCAATCATTCAACACAAATATTCAGAGATTAAAAAGTCTTTAATATCTGCAGAATTAACCAAACCATACTTTTTAAGTGGAATCTAGCTTTTCCACATAAATAGCAATGTTAGTCAGCAAGGATGAAATTTGTTACAGTTACCATGAAAAGCTAATACAGTTACATCTACAGCTACTCTTATATATCAGTCTACTCAACTGTCATATTTAATAGAGTGAAAACTAAAGAAACAATTGCTGATGTTTTGAGTGATTCTATTGGCAACTCATATTTGTTCATCTTAACCAACAAGATGAAACAACCTCAAAATGCTCCAATAAAAGCAATGAAATAAATTCTTTTATGGCTTCCATTTTAGTGTTTTATGGGAATCCTGAGTATATGAATGAGTCTCTGATTCTTGTGACTTCTTTTGGGGTCTTCCTTCTGTTGGTTTATCTTATTCAAAGTCAATGTAATAGTTTTTCTTTTATCATGTTATATTTTATTTTATATTTAAAAATGAATGAATAATTAATAAGTGACCATCTAGCCACTAGATTTAAAAGTTAACAACTGAACTTGATCTTATACCTGTTGGGAGAGGGAAAATCATTTTTTTCCAATAGAGTGACACTGGGTATATTAACCACTCCAGGACAGGACAGGCCTCATGTTTAAGAGTAGTTGACCAACTTATTAATCAATTCTACAGTGTGTGTGTGTGTGTGTGTGTGTGTGTGTGTGTGTGTGTGTGTTTATTTGGTTACAATTTGCTGGGTGTTTGTTTTTGTTTCGGATGTGGTTTTATCTTATTTTCTTGCTTTGAGGGAGGTTGTTTTTGTACTGGGTTTTTGTTTCTTTTTGAGTTAAAGTTGAGTGGGTAGGGAGAGGATCTGGAAAAAAATAGGAGAAGGGAAGAATATGATCAAAATATATTTGAATTTAAAAATTGTCATAAATAGTGAAAAATATAACAATAATAATTTCTATTTTATAATTGACATGTTTTTCTGTGCATGAATCCCTGTGTGTGTGTGTGTGTGTGTACTATGGAGTATAAACTAGGTTTCACCCTCCCCTCTTTGTACCTTGCTAAAAGAAATGAAATTCTTGTATTTGAGTTCCAAAATACACTGAAAATCCAGAGCAATGAAGACTTAATGGATACTCAGTATTTGTAGATTCTACTACCACCGAAATCTATTTTAATACTAAAGTCAATATAAGTTTTTCCTGTTAATTCATGTACATGTATAAAGAAAAATGTCACCTGACCTTTGTGTTTTCAGATATCACTGAAAATACCTGCACTCTATTTTCTTGCTTTGGTTCTCATACAAATGATCAAATAATAGAATACAGTAAGAGGCAGTTCACAGTGCAGTGTGGTGTATTAAAACCAAACTGAAAGACAGTTAGGCAAGATTCAAATGCCAGTTCTGATGCTTCTTAATGGAATGGCTTCTTCAGTAACTAATCAGATGTTTCTGAAAAATGTTTAACTGTGGGGAGTTAATTTTGAGGGGAATGCAGTAAGGATGATGGAAGTGGGTACTGAAGAATAGATCCTTTAGGAACTAGTCAGACCATATGATTTTATGTGAGACTATTAAATGAGATACTGGTTCATGTTAGGTCTATCAAACTATCAATGGTGAGTCCTCTTGGGAACCATTGATAGTGATAGTGAGGAAATTAATGGTCACAGAATAATATGATTAATTCTTAGATGTTGAAACAAAGACAGACCCTGTGAATTTAAACACTTGATAATTTCTAAAGAACCCCATGTATTTGCAGAGGATTGAGCAGCTATATTGCTCGACTCCCCAACTAATATCCCTGCACATTATCACTTCTACAAATACACTCAAGAGAGGCAGGACCATGTGATAATGTAAACTAAAATGGGGATTAGACATCGTGATAATATAAACTACCAATTGTGGTCCCAAAACATGTGAGTGAGTGTGTGTGTGTGTGTGTGTGTGTGTGTGTAGAAGAGAGTGTCAAATTGACAGTGGTAGAGGGATTTGGAGTTGGAATTGAGGGGATTAGGGGGAGAATAGTGAAAAAAAGGAAAGTGAAGGAGTGATGTAATTTTATTTAAATAAAAATTTAAAGTTAAACAATTAAAAGTGTTAATAAGAAAAGACAAAGAATTTTTATATGACTAACTACATAGTTTTGCTAATTTGATAATTTAATTGTCCTTTTGATCCTATAAATTATTGTTTTCAAACTCACAGCAGAGAAATATTGAATGATGAGTATTCATGACCTAAAATACAATTTGAAAATTTCATCTTTTTTTTCTTGATTAGTTCTCATGTTTATAGTTGTGATTATGGTTGTTATTTCTTGTACATTTACAGTTTGCCTCTACCGTTCCTGTCTTTAATTTCTCTGTCAGCACAGAACAGTATAGTTTTTTTGGCATGTTGTTAACTCAGAGGACCAAATATAGATTCACCCTCCTTCATATTTGTGTATCTATTTATTTATTCAGCCAACACAGTTATGACTCCAGAGCTTGGAACACAATCATGTCTTCAGGCATTACAAAATGTTCCTCAGGAAATAAATTTGCCTACAGGTACAACAAGACTCTCTATACCTTCCCCTGAGCATGGAACTGATAAGTGAACAAATGACTGCCGGTGCATGTGTAAGAATACAAATTAAAAACAACTTGACAATGACCGCTGGACGGCTTGTTGAGCTTGTTGAGAATAGCCATAATAAAAATATCGAGGGGCAGAGTGACCAAAAATTGTAGAGACAACCAAGGACATGCTCTGACAAACCTAAACATGCCCTAGTGAGAAATGGGCTACCTGATGTTTTTCTCCCCTTCTTGGAGGTCTATGGTTTCATGATCAAAAATAGCAAGTCATCCTGCCAGCCAAAATGATTGCTTATGCAAAAGTGCTGATGTTTGAAATATCTAATTATATGTAACCGTGCCAGAATTTCCCCCTTTTCCCTTCCCTCCTTGTGCCTCTCCCTCTAAAAGCCCCAAGCTTTCTGGGGTTGTCGTCAATTCTTTCCCCTGCATGGGATGAGTTTCTACCAGAGGGCCCCTCGCTAGTAAACTGTCTTTTGCCATTTGTATCAAGTCGGTCTCTCGTGTTTCTTTGGGTGTGTGCAATTCTGGGTGTAGGAGAGGGTCTCCCTCCGGGGGTCCCTTACATATGGTGCATTGGCCGGGAAGCTGCACGACCACCCAGGACTCCCGAAGACCCCTTGGAGGTAGGTTTGTGTGAATGGTGTATGTCTGAGTGCGGAGCTGCTGTTTTTGCTGTTTCTGTGTTTTAGTTTCAGTTTCTGAACAATGGCTGCGGAGGCAGACATGCTAAAGCTCGCAGGCTGCAGCCCTTAGAAGACACTCCAAGGGTGAAAGAGACTCAGGAATACCCGACTGCCCTGTTTCTAAACGGAAGAGACAGAGTGCTCCTGCTTGAGGAAAAGACATAGAATCCTTCCCCGTCAGAGGTCGCGTTTGGTTAGTTCTATAAAACCAGATGCGGACGAATGTGTCTGACTACGTTAGTCTTGTGTGTTTACATTTTTGTTGTAAGTTTGTTGAGTTTTGACATAAGACAGACTGTGATGACACCATTATCTTTGACCATTAGACCATTAGACTGACTGTAAGATGAGAAGACGTAATTAAAAAAAAAAAAAACAAAGAGAGATCTATATCTTGAGTCTGGGGTTGGGCTGCGGTGTGATTGGTCCTGGCACCGCTGCTCCCTCTCATGCACAAAGGAAGAAGACACATGTGTGAGGGATGGGCCCAGGGGTGGCACCGCACTCAGACACACACCATTCACACAAACCTACCTTTAGGCCTCGAGAGCCACTCAGCTAAAAATATCAAAGAGACACCAAGAGACAAGGGGCAGAGACAGGCGAGCTCCCAAGATCCAACTACGAGCTTTTTAACTACAACAATTTTAATATACGCTGTTGAAACTAAAATTTCCGCGACTACTGACACCAGACTTGCCCTCCAGTAGACCTCATCTACCCTAACCCTAAAACCTAGAGGTTGACTATATTCTATAAAATCAATAATACTACTGTATGATAAAAAAAAAAACTTCAAAATTGAGACACTGTGCTATCTTCATTGGCGAGAGAATACAAGTCACTCATTTCTTCCACTCTTTTAATAACCTCTTCCAACGTGAGGTTGACATTGGCCAAATCAAGGTTATCTTAATCAGTTCCTAACAGATCTTGAAATATTTGCCATTTGCCTCTTGCCTCTGTTTAAAAATGAGTTCATTCACCAACAAATTAAAATAGAGGCCTTTATTTTGATATACATCCACATTTCAACATTTAGTGGTCTTAAACAGAGTGAGAAACGTGACAATGAGCCAAGAGGCCAGGCCCACCGATCTGTAAATGACCTACAAACGTGGCGACACAGAACTTCTCCAGGTCTCCACTGAGGGTCTGAAAAATAACACTGACACCTGTTCCAGCTGACGGGCTCCTCATCAGACCCGATGGGTGCCAGGATGACTAAAAAACCCTGTTCAAACCTCTTCAATGTGTAAAAACAAAATGATTATGAGAAAAGAGAAAAAAACCAACTCAGAACTGTACACACTTAAGACTTCCACATGGCCTTTTTCTAGACATATCCACCAAAGACCCTGAATGCTGGCCGGTCTGAGTTGCCCTGTGACTGCTCTGTTCACCTCTCTATTATTGTCCTCCAAACTCTGATGAATACACATATAACAGAAGCTGTGACCACATTTTGTCAAACAGATGAGACAGACGAAGTCATTGCTTTTGTCCTCATAAGAATTAAAGAGCCCATTACAAAGCGGGACAAACAGAGGTCGGTTCCTATTGCTGCTACCAGAGGCTGTTCACCTTAAAGACCTGCTGCGGATATAGATACTGAGATAAGATTTACACCCTCTCCTCCAGATTTTCAAGGGTCAACGAGAGTCCACCAGATGCCACCAGAGCCGTGACACTTTCCAAGACACGGGCTCCTCTCTCAGGCCTGTGTGAGTTTGTTAGTAAACCTGCCTTGGTTGCCCAGATAAGTCAGAGACTGGCCACACAGCTAGAGATTAATTAAAAATTATATTGTGCCTATAGGTCCCAGAGTTCCGGACAGGTAAAATAGATAAATAAAATATTAACTTTTGTTAAGTCCAGAATAGATACCATTTAGTTACTGGTGTTAAGAGAGAAACATGAGATTTTAAGAGATAAACCCGAAAATGTTGACCTGTGATTTTAAGATTAAAATCCTTTAAAAATAAAAAGAATAGAGAATGTAAGAATAAAAATTAAAAACAACCTGACAAGGACCGCCGGACTGCTTGCTGAGCTTGCTGAAAATAGCCATAATAAAAATATCGAGGGGCAGAGTGACCAAAAATTGTAGAGACAACCAAGGACATGCTCTGACAAACCTAAACATGCCCTAGTGAGAAATGGGCCACCTGATGTTTTTCTCCCCTTCTTGGAGGTCTGTGGTTTCATGATCAAAAATAGCAAGTCATCCTGCCAGCCAAAATGATTGCTTATGCAAAAGTGCTGATGTTTGAAATATCTAATTATATGTAACCGTGCCAGAATTCCCCCCTTTTCCCTTCCCTCCTTGTGCCTCTCCCTCTAAAAGCCCCAAGCTTTCTGGGGTTGTCGTCAATTCTTTCCCCTGCGTGGGATGAGTTTCTACCCGAGGGCCCCTCGCTAGTAAACTGTCTTTTGCCATTTGTATCAAGTCGGTCTCTCGTGTTTCTTTGGGTGTGTGCAATTCTGGGTGTTGGAGAGGGTCTACCTCAGGGGGTCCCTTACACACTATCTCAAGGATGTGCATTTAGACAAAGAAAAGAAAACTTTTATTTTGATAAAGTAACCAAAGAAGCCTGAGAAGTATTTGCCATTTGCTGGCCTCTACATTTCTTGTAAGTCAGTCATAAAAAAAGGAACGAGTCTTGCACATAAAGAAAGTATAAAGCTGATAATATGAGGACAAACGAGGCCTGTGTGAGTGTGATGTGGTCACCAAAAACAAAGACTAATATCAGTAGTGTACAGCAAGCAACAAATACAGGACTAAGATGTGACCAAAGGTTTTTACTTCTGCTCTGTTCTGTGCTCAATTCAGGTAATTTAAAATGCCACATGTTTAGATGAATCATAAAACGGGGATATTCATCGCATATTTAGTTTCCAGAAGTTTTGCAAACAGAAGGGTTGTGTTCAGTGATTGACTTTGTTCATATTAAAATTAACATAAGAATCTATAGAATTATATTTTCCATTATCGTATGATTTAATACATGTACAGGGAACTATAACATCTAGTGTTTTTGTCTACCTTTAAAAAGTATTTATGTTATTTTATTTTAAAAATTTATTTATTTACTGTTCCCCCCTCTGAATCTCCCCTCCCAGAATCTCTCCTTCAACACTTCACCTGTATCCTTCTCCTCTGAGAAGGTTCCGTGTTCTGAATATCCCTCCACCCTGGCAAATCAAGTCCTTGCAGGGTTAGGTGCATCCTCTCCCACTGGGTCTAGAAAAGGCAGCCCTATGTGATGGATACATTAGACTAGCTCATGTATGCTCTTTGGTTGGTGGCTCAGTCTCTTGGAGCTGTCAAAGGTCCACTTTAGATAACCCTGTTGGTGTTCTCAATTTACCAGAAAAATATTTATCTTATGCATTTGACCATGATCACCCCTATTGTCCTCTCCTGTTTACCCCCTTACTCTTCCTGACTACTCACCGTAAGAGGATTTGAATCAGAATCAATAGGATTTTTAATCAGAGTCTGAGTTAGTCTTTGTCTGGAAGGTCACTGATAGAAACAACATTGAACACATACTGTGACTTGGTAATAATGGTGATAGTGTTATCAGTGTGTCTAGTGTGTAGGTTACAGATGTAAGGATCATAGGAACTGTCAGCTTTACAATGAGCCAAAATTCTTGGCACTTAACATTAGGACTTACATCATGATGAGCACAGTCTCCTCTGTTCTTTAAATTTATCAGCAGAGACTCCATGCTTATTGCTTCTTCATCTTTGTTATAACAACAGAAATGCCATGCTCTAATTCTATCCAGAACTTCTCATAAGTCAATCACCAAATTCAAATAAAAAGTAAAATTTCTAGAAATGTGCAGAAACCCATGCCTCTTCTGAATCTTTTTCAGATAGATAGATAGATAGATAGATAGATAGATAGATAGATGTAGATATAGATAAAGATAGATATAATTTCATCATTCTCCTCCTTCCAGTTTCTACTTCCAACCTCTCCTATATACTTTCCTTGGCCTCATGCAAATTCATGGCCTCTTTTTCTTTAAATGGTGTGAAACACAACACACACACTCACACACACACACACACACATGCTAAGTCTATGCAATGTTATTTATATATAAACATTTTCAGGACTGATCATTTGGTATTGGATAGCCAGTTGGTGTCCTTATCCTTGGGGAAAATGATTTCTTGCAACTTTGGCATTAGTCGCCTGTAATTCTAAGTCTAGTGTTGAGGCTCCATGCGCCATAGAGAAGTACCTACAACTTCTACTTTACTAACCCAGCATAATCCCTAACTACATTAATAGCCATGCTTATTTGTATATAAGAAGAGATTAGGTTGCTAGATAGTAGCACTATAGTTCATGCAACTACTCATCCAGGAAATTTCCATTTGGAACAAAGATCACTGCAGAAAACCACAACTCATAAATACACTGCTGTTATTTCTTAGTGGGGGAGTATTTTCAAGAGGTTTTAATTTACCTTCCATGGCTGTAAAACCTTGATGATATGAATGCCTCTTTATTGTTAATGTATGAGAATTGAATAATAATGATACCCATAATGTATTACTACAGTGCTAGGCACACACATAGGACTCAACAAACTTTAGTTGTCACTATTGTTTTAGCCATTATACCTTATGTTGTGCCTTATGCCTTAAGCACACTAAAGCCAAAAAACAATAAGAGAAGCTTGTTTATGACCAACTCTCACTATAATGAATCTCAATGGCAGGTGAATACCAACCTGCCATTCACAGGAAGGTTCTATGATACTTTAACTGTATACTATACCAAAGAACAAAACATACAAATAGCAGTACACTATACATTAGATGAGTGGTTGAATTAGATAACAAAACTGTCTTCAAATTCAATAAATAGAAATTTCATGTGTTTTGATAGTTGGTTCTAAATAAAGGAGAAGGCAATAAAACCCACATTATGGTGAGAGCTGAGAGACTTGCATTATTGATATAGCATCTCTCTCAAAGAACATTATGTGTGTTTTCAGAATATATGTTTACTTATTTATATGTAAGAAGAGATTGAATTGCTAGATAGTAACACTGTAGTCCATATGTTGTTTGACTGGAAGGTATACTTTGTCATGTTACTTTATAATATATAGAGTCATATAAAGACAAATTTGGATTTATATAAAAGACTTGAAATTTTCCTTGTGTAGAATTTGGGAATACTACCAAATTATGTAAAAGGTATATATTGTGATGTATGTTGGGAAAGAAGAGCATCATATGGCAAACAGTGGTCTATACAAAGCACTCCCTTGCTAGTTGGTGTCTTCTTTTTCTCCCTCTCCCTTAAAGTATCATTATGTCATTTGCCCTTGCTCATTTGTAATTGGGTAGGTTCTTAATGTCTCCATTTTTGCTAGTGAAATTTCGACTGAACTAGCTACGTTATTACTTCTAAACTATCCTCCATGATTTTTCTTTCTCATCAACAACTACCTGGAAGAAGAAGAGAATGAGAAGGAAGAGGAGGAGGAGGAGGAAGAGGAGGAGGAGGAGGAGGAGGAGGAAGAGGAGGAGGAGGAGGAGGATTGACAAACCAAAGGTTCCAGAAGTTGTCAAGAATACTTTTTCAGAATAACTCCCTCATGGTCTGCACTTCAGTGAGAACAAGGATGATAATTCCCCTCTTGATCCAATTAGATAGACTATGACAGGAGTGAGAAAATATTTTTCATGCTAAATCATAGTTTCTGGAATCAGCCATTAGAAAACTCTACAAACTGTTCAGTCTACATAACTGTGGACTCATTTGTAAATTTTGGAACATAAATCCTATGCTATAGGCCTACTGAAAGAAATAACTCATAAAATGTCTAGCTCAGTGTCTTAGAAATTGTAAACACTTAATACATGTAATGATCTGCACCTCTAACTAGGCACACCAATTATTTGTAACTTCTGAAACTTTTATTCTTCTTGCTATTTTTTGAAAATGATGTTTTTCTGTGACAGCAATATTGACCTTTTAGACTGATTCTAAGCTGTATTAAAGTATTGCAGGCACATATAAATTACCCTGTGCTTTATTTTTAAATAATGAGAAGCTAAGGCCATTTCAGCCACTGAAAAAGCTCAACAGTGCCTTAATTTCTACTGCTCTCAGAACCCACAAATAATCTTCTTCTGTGGGGGAAGAAAATTGTGTCACTCAATCTGGTAATTATGATGCTTGCCTATGTTTATTTTAATGTGAATTATTTCAATTTTCAAAAAAATACAGCTATTCACATTTAACATCACAGAACTGAACAGAATGTAGGCTGGAACTAACTACTGTTTTGTATCTGCAGCCAGAAAATGATTGAAGCCTATTTTGGACTCCTCTATTCTGTTTGTAATAGCACCATTTTTCCTTAATTGTTCCAGCAAAGACACACTCTTATAAAACAGCTGTAGCTCCAATAAAATCCAGTGGAATAAAAGACATGTTCAGGTAACCAATTCATTATTTTAGAAATGCATTGGAAGCTTTGACAAAATAATTATACAGAGTCACACTGCTAAAAATTCACTGATAGATGTCATGTGCAGATAAACAACATATCAGAAAGGAGAACAGTGCAATGGTTTTGTTCTATCAATCCATTTGTT
Organism: Grammomys surdaster; assembly: GCF_004785775.1. Taxonomy (NCBI): domain Eukaryota; kingdom Metazoa; phylum Chordata; class Mammalia; order Rodentia; family Muridae; genus Grammomys; species Grammomys surdaster. The sequence goes on along the minus strand of NW_021620581.1, from coordinate 916,121 downwards.
TGATGCCTGAAGTGTACAGAGTACTAGAGCGGCTATGTGACATACAGCTCAACAAAAGTATGGAAATGGAGAAAATTTGAGATCTAGCTCTTTTCAGATTTCATTCTCTTCCAAAAATTACCACAAATTTGTACTGCTTATTAATTAGCAACTTGTTACTCTGATATTCAAAGATGTCTAACATGAATCCTTGTTCAACCTTTGTAGACAGACTGAACTAGGTGCAGGTGCACAAAACTTTCCTCCAGCCTAATTTTGTTTCATCTTGCCATGTATGCGGACTGACTGTTCTCTCACTCCCGCTGGTTCCTGTTGAAATTCAATTAATCTTCTAAAACTCTATCTCCAGGGATATTGATTTTATTGGTGCTGATTACCTCTTCAAACACTTGAAAAGGACATATGTTTTTCTACTTTCTTGTGTGAATACATTTTTGAAATTTTCATCTACTCATCTCTGTGTTTTTTTCTGGAGGTTCTAGCATTTCACCTAATTACGTGTCATAACTGTCTTAACATTTATCCCTCACGGTGATTAATAGTTCCCTCTATATAGTTAATGCTTCTTAAATTGTAGAATAAAAAATTTAAAAGCCTGTTACAATCTTTTAATTGGTAAGTAACTTACAAATAGATATTCATCAAAGGAACTTACATAAATGGTTAATAAGCCCATAAAAAGTGGCTCAATATTAGTAACCATTGTGGAAATATAAATCAAAGCTACAGTGAAATATAGCTTGATACTCATTAGCATGGCTTTTATCAAAAATAAAACTAATTGCCAGCAAGGGTGTAGAAAAATCAGAACACTGTGCATTGTTTTGGGGAATATGAAAACAGTATGATAACTCTATACAACGCTAAAAATAAAATTAACACATGTTCAAGTAATTCCACTACTAAACACATACACAGGGAATGGACTTTAGGAAAGTGGAGGACTTAACAGACATGTGAGCACCAATGTCTATAGTACTACTTTTCATAAGAGCCAAAAGCATCATAAAATCTCATTTGTCAATCAGCACAAATAAACAACTATAATGTGGCTTGCATAAACACTGGAGTATTATTTATCCTTAAAAAGAAATGTATTTTAGGATGGCAATTTTTTTCCATTGGTAAAAGCACTTGTCATCAAGGCTGATTGCCTGAATTAGATATACAAGACCCACGTGGTAGAGAGAAAACAGACCCCAAATGTTCTCTGATATTCTGATGTCTGATAACACCAGAACAACTTAAATGAACTATAAAAATATCATGCTAAGTGAAAGAAACCAGGCAAATGAGAACAAGTATTGACTTAATTTATTTAGATGAATTAATGCAAATGGACAAATTTATAAAAAAGAAAATAGTATTATCAGGTTTGGATGTAAGAAATAAAAGTAAAATTCTCCCAATGACAACAACAAAAACAACAACAACAAATTAATGGATAAAATGTTATATTTTACACATATATTGATATAACAGATGTTTGGAAACTATAAATTGTTTAGGAAAACTAGCATTTAGAGCACTATAAACACTACTAGCCACATGTGGAAGAAATGTGAGTCAATGAAGTGCAGAAAACTAGGTCTCTGTCAAATGTTCAATGATAAAAAAGCCAGGAAGATACCAATTTAATCCTGCTGCTAAGATCTGAAGGACAAACATGGTGAGAGACAGGCTCTAAGTGCTGGAATCCAGGAGCAGTAAAGAAAAGATATGGGAAGTTTAGGCTTAAAACTGGTCAAGACAGTAGATAAGGTAAATGAGTAAACTGCCATCACATGAATGCTTGCCTGTAGTGACTAAGTTAGTATTTGGCAAATTATTCTATTCACTGATACTAGCCAATTCAAGAGAACAGAATATCAAATTAGGGATGACAGAGGATCTAAAATATGTGCTATTGCACAGAATAATAAGTTATAAATAGGCTATATTATCATTTTTCTCCATTTTGTAATGATGGCCAAATCAACATTTATAATTACATGCCTACTTCAAAACTGTACAAACAATAACAAAATAATTTCCTGTTTCTCATAGATTATTTGATTTATACATTTTTTCTTTCTTGCAGCACATACTAAATGCAAAATAAAATCAATTAACAATAGTTTCAAAATAGAAAATAGGTAAAATAAGCTCTAATAGCTAAAATAAATAAAGCAAAACTCTAAACATGAAGGTAACTAGAAAATGAAAAGAAAAATCTGTTGGGAATATGTAATATGTTCTAAAATCACCTTGAGATGAATCAACTTCATTAGTAAGTAAGCTCATGGCAGGTAACATTGCTTTCACCCATTTCATTTCCTGACAATTCAATTCAAGCCAGAGGCAAAAATTTAAAATTCATACATTGAAAATCATACTGAGCCAACATATCTGCCTGAAAATAAATTAAACCTTATAATTTTATAAACAAGTATAAGTTCTCAAAAATACATTTATAATTTGAAAACTTTCACCTCACTTAAAGAAATTAAAAAATATTCTATAAGGTAAAGAAATAGCATTAAATGACAAAAAAAAGCACTGTAAACTAATTTCAGGTACAACAAAGCATAATAAGATGCCCTGTCAATGATGGGGAGCTGGCTAATGGTCAGGTTCTCTGAAGAGATACTCTTGTTCACTAAAATAAGCAATCACTAACAAGAAACTAAGCTTGGTCTTCCTTCATAATCCTCACAAGGCCACTACTTATATTGTTTGCCACACCCTATTCTTTTTTAATATAATATTTTATTAATTTTATAAAACTTTCATATCATGATGCTTAATTCATCTCAGATCCACTTTCACCTTCCAATTGCTCCAATTTCAATGTTTTATTTTAATAGTCCTCTGAGTCCAATTTATCATACCCTATTCTAAAGAACTCTTGTATTTTTATCACTATACTGGTATAATTCACTTCTTGGTCATTATTGTATTGTATATATAGTGTTTAATGGGAGCTATGGAAATCTGTAGGCCTTCCAAGACGTTGAATATACACAGTCTTTACATAATTCTTCTGACTCATTCACATACACATGTTTCTTGCTCATTTTGGAGCATCTCCTATGTGGAAAATCATTCAATGATTCTGCATTATGGAACAATAGCAAGGTGCAAAAATAGGCAGTCATTCTACCTCACTTCAATGTTCTTTGCAATTGAATTACTTAGATCCATACTTTAGGCAAAGACTACTAAATGGCAGAAATGCAAATGAATATACAAATACAAAGGGTAATAAAATGCAAAAAGTATGCTTCATTAATCGAACATGAATGTTTCAGTTGTGCATAGAGAAGATAGCTTGGGGTGGATTACTCACAAAATCTTAGTGGCCAAAGATGAAAAGAAATTAAGAAAAAAAAACAGTGAGAGTAATTCCTTACTAACAAATACAACCTACTGAATGCCTTTTCCTATGGAGCATATTCCAACTTCAATAAGCCTGTATATGAATATGCTCAAAATAAATAAGAGGGATCAAGAATGTAGACAATACACCTAAGGACAAACAGAACTTGTAAAAGAAGCTAATACAAACCTAGGCACTTGGGTCTCCAGAATATGTGAAGCTGACCAAGTAATTTGAAAATATCATATTTCACTCAGAACTTTGAATACAGCACTCTAAAAGATAACTATCCCCAACTTTAAACGATGGCAAACCAAGTCTCCTACCATAGGGATATTGTCCTTATGGTTCTGGAGTGGATAAGTCAACAGTTTAATGACCAAACTTTCTTTAAATGCAGAGTTTTCTTGGTATTAAGGGCATTCACACTTATTGTTATCCAAATTTGTGGCAAAAACTAGAGGAAGTCAAATGGACTAAATATTAAAGTGCTCTCATGTCTCAGTTTTGTCATTTGTAAAATATGAAAAACAATGGTTTCCATGTCACAAAGTTGTGGGGATTGTATTAAAAGTATTCAGCACAGTGCTTAGAATCAGTGAGTCCTCATTGTGTACTGGATTTGAAATGAGTGCTGTACATGTATTTAAGTCTATCTCGTTATGCTTCAAGCACGTCAAAAATTCCACACATCAAGGATTTTATGAAAATTGATTTCTGTCTACTTACCAATCATCAGTAATTACACAAAAATTTGCGACACATAGCTGTTTATAAACTATTGAAAGTGTAAATCAAAACACTTATAGGAAATAATTATAAGCACAGATTTATGGAGCCTCAGAGTGGAATATAAACGTCTTGAAGAGAATTCTAAGAGATGCTGACAACTTTCCAAACAGCAGGCCCCACACATCTTAAAAGTGAGGTGAGAAGTTATCAAGTTTCAGAAGGGGCTCCTACATTTGCTGAAAGTGTAACCAAATTTAATGAAAAGCATGGCAAAAAGGTATCTGCAGTGTTTTATTAAATGCAAAAGCACAGAGAGAAATGTGCCTGGAATGCTTTAACACCATGTACCATTCTTTCTCTGACTGTGGTTTATGATAAATAAACATTTGCACCCTTCCATCTTCATCAAATATATGCATGTCGTAGTAATACTTTATATTTCAAATCGTATTGCTATGAGGCTCAAATACGTGTCTATGTTTTGCAATAATCAAAGTAGAGGCAAAGAGGCCTATCTAGAAGTGTATTCTCTTACCTCATTACCCACTGTGATAGCAAGTGTAGAAAATGAAGAAGGAAAAGCTAGACAGTGTGCTCAGTACAATGATTCCTACAATTGTGAAACTCGAATATTTACCTGCAAACTGGTAAGTGTTGATTGCTTAATATTGCATCCTTTGTTTTTACTTGGCAACAGGTATAGCTTAAAATAATTGCTTGATAAAAAGACCCAACACACTAGGAGGTATTGGGGCATGGCATGTAATAGCAGGGTGAGAAGGTAATGTGGTATATACCTTTATAAGATTTAAATATTTTATATTATTTAGGATATAGAACTCTCCAAACACTGAGCACTGTTGAAAAATACTTAGGAAATTACGTGATTTGATGAAAGAAATGTTTATGATTTAAAATTTAGGCTGAAACTCAGACTTTTATCTTTTGAGAGGCAAGAACATATTTGAACTATAAAGTACTAGCAGGCTGCATTCTCCTAAATGATCAGGGGCTGCTTCAAATTAGTGGTGAGAGAAAAGACAGCAGCCAGACAACAGAAGTTGTGCAGTTGTTCTAAGGATCTTTCACTTCATCCTCCAGGCAATGAGGAGTTCCTGTTATCAGAGAAATAGAATCCTGTTTATATAGCGGGAGCTTGGTTTATGACAGAGCTAGGATTTCAGAATTTAGACATTTTACTATTTGAGGAAATAAGACAAAGTTACTTTGTAGTTGTGCCTACGTTACTGAAAAAGGAAAAGAAGACTGAGTGTTGGTCACCTTTGAGTCTTGACTACATTTAGTTCAATGAATGAATGGTTTAAAGCCCAGTTCCAATTGTATGTTAATTGCCTTGATAATTCATAAACAAACAGGTGTATCTTTCTGAATATCACAGTCCCCATCTTTTATCTTATTCTCATGTACTTCATATTATCAATGGAAATTTTCAATCATATTCAATCATGAATTAAACTACCGTTTCCTAAACGCCTCCATTGTGCTTGTCATTATGCAATTGGCTTTCCACATGACTCACCCAATTCTTACAGCTTTAAAGGTTCTATTATCACCATCCCACAGGTAAAAAATTGTGTTTCAAAGAGTTTGTGCATTGTTCCAATTTTCCTCAGCTTGGAAGTCATTTAGCTGGATCAACATTTGATTCCAGTCATACGTATCCGTATCCACTCTCTCTAGCTATTCAATTGTATTTTATCAGCCTATGGCTGCACGTGCTTCTTCTCATACCTGAAGTTTTCTATTCCCCATTTTCTCTGTTGGATTGCTTTTCTGATTCTTCTAGTCTCATCCTTTAGGAGCAGCTCAAATGCCACTTCCTTTGGAATAGCTTCTTCAAACACTGCTTTTAAGAAGTGTCACTTCTTGAGACTAAATGTCCTTTGAAAGTGAACCAATAAGCTGGCAGTAAGATGAGAAAGCATGAGATCTCTGTCTCTAGTCTGTGGATCATCTACATCAGAATCACTTGGTCCTGTGTGCATTGGATGAAAGAATAAGGCACTGGTTCAATGTCATTCTCTTGGATCCCATTCTAGATATGTAGAATCATGTCTGCTCTTAAGACACTGAAATGTGAAAGCACCAAGACCATAACTAAGACTAGTGAAATTTGAAAATCTCAGAAAGTATTAGATTTATGTACTCTGCCCAGTGGCAGATCTTTAGGTGCACAGACATAGTACTTTGGTGGAATTTAACAGTTTCTCTGGAGAAAAACTAATATTAGCTACAGTAAGATAAAAGGAGAATTATGGATATTGAGACTTTTAATACCAAATTCAAGACATTTTCTTTTGAAGAAACTTATTTAAAATGAAATTCAAATTAATTTAAAATAAAATGAGTAAAAGATGTTTTGAATTAAGTCTGCAAAATATGTTTGCTCTTTGTGCTCAATTTTTCTTCCTAAAGTGTAGGTTCTTTATGGATGGTACTCATTTTGTTGGCTTGGTTGGTTTCTTGTTGGTTTGTTTCTCAATTCTATATTCCTATCCTTGTCAAGTATATTGTTCAGAATAAAAAGTTATGCTCTTCTCGTCTACAACTCTTACATTCTAATTAAAAGATAAACAATTAATGACTGTTTCACCAAAACAACCATAAAAATATTCAACATGACAAAAGTCCACCCATGGGTTTCTTTTACAGCCACGAATCCATAGCAAGTACAGTCGACTTTGGGTCAGCCCCTAAAGTTTATCTTTAGCAGTTCACTACTATGGAGTGGTAGAATAACATATATGCAAAGAACTACTCTAAAATGAGCTATTGAGAGCACCAAGAATTAGATATCAAACGAATGATACAAGGAGTGAGGGAAATAGAATTTTAGAAAGAACTGCATGGAAGAGACAAAAACATAAATTTACAATAGCCTGTATCTTTTAGGGGTGGAAGTAAATGTTTCTGTTGTTACAGACTGTGAGTTATGCTCAAGTAAAAATGAAATTGAATGGCAGTTGAGATTTGTCCTAACTTTTTACATAAGTAAGTACAAAACCCATAGGCAGATACTCCGATATCAAAATCCACTAATAAAATGTGAGTAATGCATTAAAACTTTCAATAATGAGAACTAAGAGATAGGTGTAATACATTAATTTGATGGCAATAAAATGAATATAAATCAAAGCTTTAGTGTCAACTTTCTAGCTATCTTTGAAAATTTTTGTATTTTGGGAATAAGTGCCAACATAATTCCAAAAACTTACAAAGGACAATATGTAAATATTATATTAAACAGTTTTTCATTTAAAAGACTTGCCTACCTCACTTGTTATAGCTTTCCTATTCAGAATGTAATTTTTTTTTTGCCTGAAACACTTTGTTTTATTATTTCTGCCACATATGCATTTGAATACTGTGGTGCTGAGTACTAATTCACAGACTCTTCTTGCTTTTTCTGTAATTCCCTAGATAGAATTTAATTTCTTTGTGATGACTTTCCAGGCTTTTTGAAATGAGGCAGAATTTAAGGTGCAAAGATTTAGTCTCACTTTGGGGCATCTTAAAGTCTTCTGGTAGCTAATGCTCAGCACAAATTACCCACAGGTTTAATGCTTCCCACTTTTCTTTTGTTAATGAAATGTTTGCACAGCTGCTGTAGTGTGTACAAGAAGATTAAAACCTGCTGTCACTTTGTTAAGAGAAACCTGGGGCAGATTTAACACATCTGGCCTGGGGTTTAAGGAGATCTAGTAATGCCAAAATTACCCATTAGTTTATAGAGCTTTGACCCAAGGACTAAAACAGGGAGAAAGATGCGTTGACCTTTAAAACTGACTGGAATCAACCCATGTGCCTGCCAAGTCCTTAGGACTTGTGCTTGTACTCCAACCACCTGTAACACATCTATGTACTCCTATATAAAATACATTTTTGTTGGTTTAAAATACAGCGAAAATAACTCAGCTGAGGAAACAGCTAACCAGCTGAATGGCAAATCCAATTCTTGTTTGGCTTATAGAACTTAAGAAAAATAAAATAGAAATAATAAGCTTCCAGGATAAATCAGAGGAGTAAATTAACAAACTAAGCCCTGGCAAAGAGAAGGAAAATGCTGTAGTGATGTCCAGTTCAATCAAGAAGTCATACAAAATTTCTTTGTGTCTGTGTCTTGCAGTATGAAATGAGAATGGATTTGAAATAGAATGGTTTGGCTCTTACCTGAAGGCTGAAGAGTGGCCTGTCTGTAAATCTGAATACCCTTCTCAACTAATATCTTAAAGGCAAATCTGAGAGTATGGAGAAAGCAACAGGCACAGCAGGTTTTAAGAGTTTCACATCTTGACTCTTTGTACTTGAATGGGTCCTTCACTAAGGAAACACAGCATGCTTTGGAGAACCCACAGGATACAAGAGGAGCTCAGAAAGTTGAATCATTTGCCCAGGGGTAGGCCACCTGGCTTTGAAAATATCAGAGAGGGAGAGACGTGGTCCTCCTTGTCCTTACCAGCAGGGCAAGTTTCCCTCAACAAAGCCTATTTAACTGTTAGACTGCAAGAGGTATTGTGGTCAAAGGAAGAACAAACAAAAACAAACAAGCAAACAAGGACATCAGAAAAAGAAGAAGAAGGAGGAGGAGGAGGAGGAGGAGGAGGAGAGGAAAAGGAGAAGGAGAAGGAGAAGGAGAAGGAGAAGGAGAAGGAGAAGGA
>NW_021620581.1:862053-907342 GCF_004785775.1 Grammomys surdaster | reverse complement strand
AGGAGAAGGAGAAGGAGAAGGAGAAGGAGAAGGAGAAGGAGAAGGAGCTGCCAATGGGTTAATACAAGTAGTATCTTCATTTAAAAGGAGCTGCATGCAGTTCATTTTCAACACCCATGCTGGAACAGATACAGTCATTGCAAAGCTGAGTACTGTTGGCTAAATTCTAACTGGGAGCTTTAGGTGCAGTGGCTCTCCTGTCTGTAGTCTTCCTTGTTTGTTTGTTCTTGGGCTGAGAAGCCATAGAGAGTGGAATTTAATATTAACAATCAAAGCTTTAGACCCAGTGGGTTCCTCCAATAAAGATGATGCCTGCCTTGAATTTTAAGAGTTTCTGAAATGAATACTCTATTTCCCTACAGAATTACTAAGTACGCAAGCCAGCTCTTCCTCCCTTGTAAGAATATATTTGTTTGACAACAGTATGCTGTAAGGTGAAGGGCAGTTGGCTTTCATAAGTCACTGGCTAAATTCTACTGGCAGGCAAGAGACAAGACAACAGATGGACGCTGCCGGAACGTCGTGCCTTTCTCTCTCTCGCCTCCCTCACACCTGCTGCCAAAGCCTGCTGCTTTTTCTCTGCACAGTCTGGTTGATAGCTCTACCTTCCTCTCCCTCACATAGCTAGTCTCTGGCTGCCCAGCAGGCTACTCTCACATGCTCCTCACAGCTCTTCCTGGTCCTGTGGTCCAGTCCTACTTCAGAAAGCTAATCTTTGGGGTCCCTGCCAAAATCAGATTTTCATGTGTTAGATTTTGACCTCTCACTTTTGATTAGTTCTCAGACAGAAAATGTTCCATCTTTCTATGATCTAGCTAGTGTCACATATCACAAAATAAAGCTCATGGGTTATTTGATATGAAAAATAACTATAAATTACCATTACACACACACTGAGAGCTGGAATTCAGAACCAATGGAGGAGGTCTAAAATCGGCTTAATGCTACTTATTGGCTCAGTTATTCTGAGCTGTGCTTTAGTTACCTTGTATATAAGATGATCATAGTATTTACTCATAGGATTTTCCTGAAAATCAAATAAATATAGTGTTTGCAGTGACTAAAACAGTGGGTTACAAGTAATAAATGTTGCATAAGGTTAAAATAAATATATAGTCACTGACATAATATAATTTCAAATAGAACAAATATTTACATACATGATAAAAACAGTACTGCTAAAATTGAAAATTATACATAAAATAACCATCACAATCTCTTATATATAATTGTCTTTCTTTGTAATAAGTGATATAAATCTTGTTACTATAAATTGTTTGCTATTAGGGCAAGAATTTGTTTTATAATGTCTTTCTCAGTACATTGACATGTTTTAAAACAATAATTTTATTGAGTCTTTGAGATAAGAATCAGAGATGGATATAAAAATGAAAGAAATCAATTCTCACCCTAAAATATTTCACTTTTAGAAGGATTATGTAGCATTTCCTTGAGTTAGAAATATAGAACATGCTATGAGTGATTATATATATATATATATATATATATATATATATATGTATATATATATATATAATCTTTAATGTGTATCTTAAACATATGCACACACTGTATATATATAGTGTATTATATATATGTATGTATGTATGTATGTATGTATGTATGTATGTTTTGTTCATGTCTTATTGATTTGTTTTGTCCTTGAAACCCTTTTTCCTATTAGAATCTCATACTTCCACTAAGACCAGAAGTATTATCTCTCTGCTGTCTCTGGCTTTGAAATAGGAAGGAAACTTTATAGTTTACTGTCCTATACAACAGTATGTCCTTAGATTAGCAGCAAATGAAGACCATTGTAGAAGACCAATATTGAACAAACTGTAGAGAACATAGGAATTAAGCTGGAGAATATATTATAGTACAATTTTCAATTCTAATTACCAGCACAAATTAAATAACATCTATAAAGGTTTTGTAGTCTTCTAACGTTTTGTTTAAATACAGATAAACAATTATGGAACTAAACAAGACTTTTGGCATGTCCCACAATTATAATGAAGGACATTAACTTACCTCTTATTTAACGCAGAACAGTAGTAAAAGGCACAAATAATGTGAAAGCAGCGACAAGAAAGAAAGAAAGAAAGAAAAACAGGAAGGAAGGAAGGAAGAAAGAAAGAAGCAAAGAAACAAAGAAGAAACAAAGAAGTGGGAACATTTAAATATAGATGTTTGAGGAATGGTAACACACACTTATAATCCCATCACTCATAAGACTGAAACAGATGAATGACCAGTTCAAGGCCAGTTTAATTCTACTTACTCAAAGAAGCACAAAATAAAGACAAGGTTACATACTTGCCAAATTGTATTTGTTTTCTTATGGACTAAAGAAATTGCTGGACATTTTGTCAACCATTACTGGCTGTTCAATGGCTCACTAGTGAGTCTAATCCTTAGTCCAGAGTGCTGGCAAGTAGCCAAAGCTTATGGTAAATAAATCACCTGTTTTATTTCAAAGTCATTGTACCCATCAAACTGTCACTATGAGTCATAATCAAATTAGTACTTGTTCAAAATGTGAGTCATGGTGATTATGAACAACTGGCAGCTTTTAATACTTAATCAGGACATGTAAGCATTATACTTCAAAGCAGTTTTCATCAATAAATATTTTGTCTTCTTCTGCATCTCATCTAAATGAAATACAGAAACCAATATTTCACATTTTGTTGGGATGAAAAAGACAATATTTGGTATATTTTTTAATTTTTGCACTTAAAACATAGATTTTTATATTTTCTTAGAATATTATTTCTCAGCCAACCATACAGGATAATGGCCCTGACTAGACATAAACAACATCAGATCTAATAGGAATGTTGGATTTACTTGTTTTGAGATACTGAATGAAGCACATAATCTTGACAACCTCCATTTCTCCCTACTCATAAGACATAGAAAAATATTTATCTTTGTCTTTTCACAAAACTGTTAGAAAATGTTAGAAAATAGTATTGGAGAAGTGGAATACCTCAACTGCAAAGTATTAAATATACACTGTCTGTGACTGTTATGAGAATCAGGCAGTTGAAGATGTACTGATTCAATGAACAACGAGCCAAAAAAATGACCTGAGCCTTATGCTGCTTTTCAAAATTTATTTTCTTGTACCATAGAGCCAAGTTTCAAGAGTGAAATGTAATACATATTTTTCTGAGTCACAATCCTCAGTGAGAGAGAACTCTATAGGGAGATGTAGGATATCTTGATACTCCATTGGATTAAACATAGTTGTCAGCCCTTGTCTCCCCTACATTGTTATCTTTTGGTCAACGATGCTCTTTGATATTGCAACTGATATTCAGTATCCTAAGAGAAAACTCAGTTCCTATGATATGGTAGGAAATTTGCAGAAACCAGAGGCAGGCAACAGCATTCACTAGCCTCATGATGACTCCGTGCTTTCATTTACCTATATGGAACATTCATTTAAAAAAATCTCTTGATATAACAAAGCTTTAAAGGCTAAGACCCAAAGAAAACAAAATAAGTTGACTTTTAATGTTTTTTCAATGTGAAGCAAAAGTAGTGCAATAGATATAGAGCCCAGACAAACCTAGACATTGAGGAAATTTGAAAATTTGCTGGAAATACTAAATACAGTACCAGAGCAAAGAGGAGGAATGAAAGGAATTCTACCTCATGAGTAGACCCTTGGGCTCCTGGTGTTTCTAGTCATTGACTAAAAATTAGCTTAAAAGAGTGTGGTTCTACCCAAGAAGCTGAGGCCTGTCCTGAGAGATTAATCATTGATTGCTAGCTGAAGTTTGAACACATGTATCCACTTATATTATGGCCAGTAATCAAAAAGAGGGTGCATGCAGGGAAGGAGGATCTCTCAGTTCCCACACTCTCCTTTCAGAGTTTGCCACTAATTGCCCTGGGCTCCAACTCCTAAACTTTCTATCACCTCCCAGTGATTTCAACACAGGAATCAAGTCTTTATCACCTAAGAATCTGAGAGACATTCAATATTCAAATGATTAGCATTCATCTTATACATACTATTTTGAATTGGTACCCCAAAACAGTCTGTGATTATGACACAGTTCTTACCCTTGAAGATTTATAGGATGTATTAGATGCAGGGAGAACAGTATAAACATAAGTCCAGATAGAAGACTATAGTTTCATTCTTCTGTATCTTATTTTAGTTGGCATTAATCTTCATTTACAATATATTATATGTTATTCCACTTTCTGTTACTATAAAAAAAAACAGGATCTGGACAATATATTCAGAATATAATCTGATTTGGTTTACATCATCTTATGTTTTGTGAGGCCAGGAGGTTAAAGAGCATTGTACTAGGATCTGGTCAACATCTGCTATAAATCTGCCTGCTCTGGCTACAGTGTAATATGGACAAATCACAGTTCTTGGAATGATTGTTGTCGGAGTCTGAGAATCGCAGCACAAACCACTTAGCCACCAGCCTCAGTCAGCTTTGGGTGGTTTATTGAATGCCACACACCAAGACTGATCGATCAATGACACAACTCAGGCTCAGAAGCTGAATCACAACCCCTGAGTTAAGAACCTGTGGTGCTTTTAAAGCCTGAGATCTACAAACATCTGTGCCAAGTTATTCCACCAATGAAGATTTAGTAACATGTCTTTGCAGTACACGTATCCTGCTCCCATTGATTGGGATATTCAACTGTAGCAGGAGACTTGCCTTATCTAACATTCATATCTTAAGTTGTCAACCAGGATATCAGTTACCTACATCCATGTTTCTTTCTGCCAAGTAGGATCTCAGTTTCTAGGGAGGTCTTGGGAATTCAAACTTTATTTGACCCCCTACTCAAAATGGAAATTTTATTTTAAATAGATGAAGCTGCCTCTCTTATGCTGGGGTCCATCCCAGGGCCAGCTTATAAAGGAGAATACTATAAAAGCTTATACATAGGTTCAGGAATTACTGCTGAGTAGTTAAGTTTTGGTCCATGCTTTTTGTGGGTAACTATACAAAGCAGTTCTACTGACTTCTATTTTGATTGGTTTCCAAAGGCATTGGACATACAGAATATGTAATCAACTTGAGCATGAGAAAGTTTCCTAGTAACAGCAGAAACAACTTATGAGAAAGTTTCCTTATAATTTTATTAACAGCACAAAATGGCAGGCTAGTGAGATAAGGGTTATCAAGGCCTTAACATTTTACCTAAGCCTTAACATTTGCTCTAGGCCTTACATCATGTAATCCAATCCCACTCTGTCCCTTTGTAACTACCCTTTGCCTTTGTACCCTTGCCCTGCAAAAGAAAATAAAGACAAAAATTAAAAAATAAACAAAACAAAAAAATCTCATCGTGGAAGCCATAGTGTATGACAGTGTATTCCACAGTATGCCCTTTTGTCCACACATCCTTACTTGCATTGTTCATTGCAGTGAGCCATTGCTCTGGTTCAAGGCCTCTGGCTTCAAGAGACACCATCAATACTTAGAACCTCACCGGGACTCCTTTTGGTTATCTTGTTGTTGTCCTGTGTCATAAAGATCCTGCAGCTTTGAATCTGCAGAATCAGTACTTTCAATACTACAGCAGTTCATAGATGAAGTTGGTTTTGGTATGGGCCAACTCGAAGCCATGGATCTTGGCATAGGTGGTAGCTGAGTTGGTCAGCTCACCAGCTTTCCTGAACCCACACCACCGGGGTGCACTAACCAGCACTACCCTGTCTAACTCACCCAATCCCTCAGTCTGCAACAGGCAGGTGCAGGGTCAGCTCTCTCCCTCTATCTCATCAGAGCTTCTCCACTTCCTCCATCAGGGCCAGTTCCACTACGCTGACCAGGTGAGGTGCAGGGCCTGATCTCCATAGCGCTGCAGCCAGTGAAGGGGGGCAGGAGCAGCTCACCTGTGCTTAAGACCCCTGGGCCAGCCTGCAGCAGGTGGCAAGAGCTGAGTGGAAAGAGGGCATCTTTCCCACGCTATACCACCTCAGGGCAGACAAAAGTCCTACCTCCAGACTCCACTCACTTGTAACTTTAGGGATTAATTTCAATATGACTTTAAGAATGGACAAACACATGGGATGGTGAGATGGCTCAGAGGTGAAGAGCACTGACTGTTCTTGCAGAGCACCCAAGATCAGTTTGCAGCACCCACATGACTACTCACAATAATCTATAACTCTAATACCAGGGGATCTGACACTCTTCTGGCTTCTATGGGCATCAGGAATACAACTGTTAGACATTTGGGAAGGCAAATCTCTCATATATAATAAGAAATAAATAAAAGTATTTTTTTAATAACAGGAATGGACAAACATTTTTACCACACTACACTGATCATCTGCTTACTGTCAATCTACTTAGGCTTCTATAGTGAAATACCAGAGACCCAGTGGTTTAACATCAGAAATAGTTTTTCTTGATACCAAAACTCACTGATTATGACACTGGAAGACTTCCTTCCTTCCTTAGTGATGCAATTTTCCTGGTTTTTTCAACACTGCCTTCTCTCTGTGAGAAAGAGGATGCTGAGTGTTTTGCTCTCTCTTTGCGCAGTTCAGTCCTTATAATGGCACTTAACCTTAGTTATCCATATAAAGGTAATGTTCCACTTATGGGAACATTGGGGTTTCATTATATAAAGCTCCCCTCTGGGAGGAGTGCATTTATATATCTCTTGTAGCAGCTGACCATTCCTTTTCTGAGTAGCAATCAATCCATATAAATGCATAGAGATTCAAGGCCCAGAAAACTTTGAAACAACTACCATTTCTACAGATTACACAAAAGTCACATGTACATTATGAAGCCCAAGCTCTGGCCAGTGCTCCCTATGTTGTATTATTGGCATTTACATTTTGTGTTCAGTTAAGATACCTTTCCTCAAGAACCCAAAGCACTGGTTTCATCTGACATTCTAATAGTTTTTTCCGATCATAGAAAATTTATTAGCCACCTCCAAGTAACCATTACTTGATCCATAGAAGAGTCTCCTCCTCCCAATTTTTAGCATTCTTGTTTTACTTTTGTATATATTCTCAAAACAAGCCATTCTCCATTTCTCCAGGTCATATTCATTTTCCTCTGTCCAACTGGGAGTTCCTCTTAGCAGTGGAAAATAACAATCTTTCACCTAAATTGTAACCACAGAACATAAGTCTATACCTTCAGTTCACTTTTTTACAACCCAATAGGACTGTATATGTCACCCTATATTCCAAAGTTCACACCTGAGAGACTAATTCATTAGATGCCTCCTGAATGAAGGCTAAATTCAAGGTGAACATCAGTGATAACTAGAGCTAGAAATAAGAGCTGTTTACAGACTCAAAATGCAAAGCTTTATGCAAAATAAAAGTATTATAAAAATTTCAGCCAAGTTTTATAGTTCTAAATTTGCTTTCAAATGATAAGCTTACATATATTTTTATGAAATTCAAAGTTTCACATGAATTTTATTTATAGAAAGGAAGGTAGTATGTTTTAGACAAAGTTATTATTTTCACTCAGAAAATAAGATAAAAATACATACTTGCAAATAGTGTGTCCACATGAGAACATAATTATATGCTTATATTTTCAATCTTTATAAGAGTGGCCTGGATATTTGTAGACTAAATATAAAAATATATTCTATTTAACACAGATTAGTTTAAAATAGTACAAAAGTAAGCTGTATACATGAATTAAGGTGCTTTGGAATTACAAAGGGATCTAGCACAGGTAAAATATTTCCAGATTTATAATCACACAATGCTTTTCTTTCATTGGTGCCTGATGGATATATTCTTTGAAGCCATAGTTTGGGGCAAGATTCACAGGAAGGATAAAGTAGATTAGCCTAATCCAGAAAGAAACATTGCTACGGGCAATATGATAAGTGCTGGGGCTTTCTAGACTATACAGTCTCTGTTTCAACTACTTTACTCTGTCATTGTAGCATGATAAGTGCCATAGATAGGGAATCAAGGGCTAGCTTAGCTGACAAAGTACTTGCTGGACAAGTGTAATAAGTTGTATTTGATCCAAAGAATCCACATTTCAAAAGCTGATTCATATTGGCATCTCAGCTCTGAAGAAGCAGAAATAGGTTGATCTCTGAAACATACTGGCCAGCCAGCCTAGCCCACTTGATAACTTCCAGGCCAGTAATAGACCCTAGTCTCTATAGACAAGGTGGACAGTACCCAAAGAAAGATACCTAAAATTAACCTCTTGTCCACACATTGATGCATGTACACACACTTATACATGCACCTGAACACCCATATGCAATCACAAAACATAAACATACACAGACACACACACAAATACACACACACACACACACACACAGAGAGAGAGAGAGAGAGAGAGAGAGAGAGAGAGAGAGAGAGAGAGAGAATATGTAACAGATAATATGCTTGTGAATCCTTCCCATATTGAAGTTCTATAACAATAAAGCTCTTTAATGAAAACAGGCCTTCTTATTTAGCCCATGAACCACTCTACGAATCACTGGAATCAACAGTGGTTTGAGGTAAAAGGCAGAGTGCCTCAGTACTTAAAAACATGAAGAGGTTGAAAGCCTGTATATACTCAACAGAGATTGCCTCTGTTGTATTTGGGTAAGAAAATCCTGATTGTGGAAAATCAGACTCTTCTGAATTGGAAACTTCTAGTTCTTTCAAAAGTTAGTTATGTCAAATGTTTTACTGGGGCACACAAGTGAAACGATGCCTTGCTTAAGCAAACACATGAAAGACTATTTTTCCTAAAGCAGACATAGACGAAAGGATGTTTGGATAAAGCAGACACATGAAAGGCTTGATGCCTTGATGGAGTATAAATGCTTTATACTTTATAAAGGCTTGATGGCTTGATGGAGTGTAAATATGACTCCAACAGACAGTAGGAGATGAGCACTAAGCTTTAGTTTAGTTTGCTCTGCCTCAAATTTCGCTAATGACAGGCAAGTATTGGTTCACCTTACATAGCATTATTGAGTTCAACTTGTGATAACATCACCACTGAGAGAAAATTTCCCAAGAACTGCTCCTGAGGTTCCTTTGGGAGCTTGCTGCTTCTGTGACCTCACCTCAGGCCAGTTGGCAAGCATGACAGTTTCTTCAGGATTGAACTATAGTTACTGGTGTCTGCTTGCTGAATGGACTGGACAGTAGCTGCTGGTTTGTGTCTGGTATCTGCCTGCCTAGAGGACTGGTCTTCAGCTGATGAAACATATTTTGTGTTTGCTACAGGACTGAACTGCTGCCAAAGAAGATCAAGCTCACCCACAAAGAACTACTGCTGAACAGGTCCATTTCTCTCATATCTTAATGACTTTTCTCTTCTACTACCGCTGCTGAATGGTGGGCTAGAGGAGATGTTGGACCCTTATTAAAAGTAGGTTGCAAAAAATGTATGCTTATACTCTACACTTATACCAGTAGTTGAACACAGCATTATTTAACTGGTTTCCTTGAAAATATATGACCACTAATTTCAAGGGAGTCCTTAGTGATGCCTAGAAATTCAGCTTCATTTACCTAAGGTACCCAGGATACCTTTAAATACTTTGTCATTTTCATTTGGTCTTTTTTTTTTTTTTACATTGTGTGTTCTCATCATGATTTACTGCTTTTCACAGGCTCAAAGCAGTGAAACTGATTAGTCATGTGCTAGAACTTCCAAAACTCGAACTCAGTGTGAACATTTTGGGGCTTAGGGAGATGGCTCATTGTATAAAACCACAAAAACATAAATAAAGACCTGGACTTAGATCACTGGAACACAGGTTTAAAAAAAAAAAGACATGGTGGCATGTGCTGGAAACCCAGCTTTGGAGGACAGCAGAGACAAGTGGCACCTCGAAGCTCTTTGGTCATGCAGTTTAGCCTAATTGATGAATTCCACGTACAGTGAGTAAACACTGCACATATATGTGTATATACTACATACAGACAATACCACACACACGGTGACGCAGACACACACAATGAATGTTTTCTTTTGATAATTTATTATTTTCAGTATTTAGTAAGAGTGATAAAATAGTAATGCAACTCCATATACACTGAGATGCACAATAAGTTCCCAACAATCCTATCACTAGATGACTTTATAGTCAAACTCAAAACTAGACCACTTCTTGAATATGTAATACTTTTGTATGCTTCAATAAGTGTGAATCATTAACATACCTAAAATAGCCTGCCCTACTCCCCCTTCCCCTCACAGGGATAGCTCAAGTGTCATTTTTCTCTTTATTGATTTCTTCTATCACTGGTGGAACTAATTGCTCCCTTGTTTTTGTCCCTACATATATTTCTCTTTTACAATGTTTGACATAAAATTGCAGTTGCTTTTAAAAGTGTCCACCCATCACAAAATGAATGAACTGTTCAAAGCAGATAACATGTCTTGCTCATCTCAGAAGAAAGAACAATAGCAGCTCAATAAAAGCTGCTGACTGAATGTTGAACAATTTTACATAAATGTTTTAAATAGATGATCAGTATTAAAGAGCAATGAGGACATTTAGGATGAACTAAATGAATATCTTTGCAGTACACCCACACAAGGTTACATTCTTCAGCTAAAGTATATAGTTATCATCAAGATAATTAAACTGGTAAAAAATCATTTTTACAAAAAGTAAACTCTGTGATGCTGATTGAGGATTAGGAATAATAGGTGTTTAAAAGTGATGACACTTTATAAATTTAAAAGAGATAGCTTGGTCCAAACTGTTTCTCGTTTGTAAAGGGATGGTGAGACTAAATGATAACACTTCTCAGAATCTTAATCCCAAATGATTTGATTGTATGACTCCCCACATAGACAAGACACTTATTTCTATAACCCTGTGTTTTTAATCTTACAATTATGATCATCTGAAGAAATCATCACTAAAAGATGGGCAACTGGAAATGATCTGTTTGTAATCCCCAGTGCAACACTTGATTTTGCAGCTGCCTGCTTGGGCTGCCTCCCAGGACCCAACCAAGATAGCAAATGGCAGGAGTGGGTTCAGTGAAGGCATTTCCCATCATGGTTAAATATCTGCCAGTGCAATACTTCTTGAGGAATTAGGACCAAGGCAAACTAGGCATCAGATTTCAAATGCAAATCCAAATAATATGTTTAAAGCCAAGTAAGCTGGATAATCTGGTTTACAAACAGTAGAAAAATCTATTTTTTTCACTAATTAATTTATTCACTTTGCATCCTGATCCCAGCTCCCTCCCTGTCACTAAGTAAAATCCTCTCATCCCCTCCCTCTAATTCCCATTCCTTTTGTCCTCAGAGAAGGGAAGATGCTTCCTGAGTATCAACCAGCCCTTGTACATCAAGTTGCAGCAGGACTAGGTACATCCTCTCCCACTGAGGCCAGACAAGAGATCCCAGCTAGGTGTAAAGGATCCAAAGGCCAGAAGAAAAATCTTATCCACACAGTTGACACTATTTAAATAAGTCTACTTTGGGATCATGATTGCACAGTTAAGTTAATTGCTAATTGATTATGTACTTCAAATTAGTGGTATAGACTAAAGTCAAGTACATTTTCATAGCAGAGCTATCACTTAAGTTGTGTTTCAATGAGTTATTAAGAACTAAATCAGGGTCAGCAAGATGGCTCAACGGTAAAAGTGCTTGCCATGCAAGCCTGATGACATTAATTTGATCCCCAAAATCCATGCAGAAATGCCAGATGGGGTGACTTGCTCTTGTCTGCAACTCTAGCCTCAGCACTCTTGGGCCAGATGGGAGGCAAAGACAGGGAAAATCACCTGGAAGCTTGCCTATGCAGTGCAGCAACAGAAATAACAATAGACTTTGCTTCAAAACACAAGGAATAAGGACAGAAGTAACTCCTGAAAAGTTGTCCTTTGAACTCCTTATGCATACTTTGGCATGTGCATGTCCTTCAACCCTAAATAAATAAATACTCTTTTTGAAAATGACATAATTATAGAATTGTAGGATGAGGAGAACCTCAGAGGTAATATTCATTTTATTGATAAGAAATTGAAATCTGAAGAGGTTTTCCTGCTTCATCATAGTTGTGTGAATTAAATATATGTATGTAAATGTGTCCTATACTGCATATGATTTTGCAAATAGGTTTAAGACATTGCAGATTTTCAAATTAGATTTATTAATATAAAGAATCACATGAATATTCCTCTGTCAACACTCTACAAAGCTTAAATATGTGTCCGTAATTCTTGGCCATCCATAAACTATAATGTATGGTTCTTAACTTAGTATACATGGCCAGGTTTAACTTGTTATCCTTATACCTCTTTGTAGCATTCATGTCTATTCCTACCTGAATTGATGCTGACACAAAAACAATTCACTATCTCTTTTTCAAAAGTACTTGTTTTTGATATTTTTAGTTTGTGCATGCCTGTGTGGGGGTATGTCATGTAAACGGGAAGCCTGCAGAGAACAGAGAAGGCATTAGACTCCCTGAAATTGGAGCTACACCCAACATGGGTGTTGAGAACAAATATCTGGTACTCTTAAGTACTGAGACATTTCACCATCCCCATCCTTTGTTATTTCTTACAATTTTAATTCCAAATTTCTTATTGTGCTAAACTTCATTCTGTGACTGCTGCCTATAATATATGCTTTGGTTAAGCTTTACTTCATTTTATATAACTAGCTATTCAAAAACTTGCTTCAAAAACTTTTCTAGAAAATTCAACTCAGATCCAATCCATGTTTGTTCTTACTAGTAACACCCTACAAAATCTTGCTCCCATAAGTCCTTGCAGGTAGAGGTTATATTCTCATATGTGTCTCCATTTGATTACAAGTTTTGAAATCACTGAAAGTGCTAATATAGAATGTTACATACAGTAAATGCTTACAAACTCTGCTTCTAATATTCAGCATGTCCTCGTGAAAGAGTTCTTCTATTCAAGAAAATTAAGCACAAATAAAATTCAAGCATCATATGCTTATGCTATCATTTAATTCTGTATATAATCTATGAGGTCAAGTATGTTTTGTTGGGAAATATAATTTTCCTTTAAGTACTTTGTGCATTCCAAAAACTACCACATAACTATTACTAGTTCAAATACAGTACACATCCTCATATCTCAATGTACCTGCTCTTGCTTGAAGCATTTAAAATGAGATAATTCACTCCCAGAAAGTTCTGTAACAATTTTACAGGTAAAGAGACATTCTCTGCAGCTGGAAAATGTCTCAGTCAGGAAGTACTTGTAAGCATGAAAACATGAATTTAGATACTTAACACCCATATAAAAAGCCAAGTGCAGTAGCATGCATATGTAATCCCAGTGATCGGGAGATGAGGAAAGTTATGTCCCTGGCCAACCAGCCTAGTTAACTCATGACTTCAGAGTTCAATGAAGGACTCTGCTCAGATGGTAAGAGAGAAAGTACTTGAAAAAATATGAGGTTTGGTTTTCACATTCATGTATGTCTACATGAATGGGGGGGGGAGGAGGTACTCAGTATTGGCCTCTGGCCTTCATAAGTAGGTGCACACATGTGCATATGAAAACAAATAAATACACACAAAAAAATTGGAGCAAAAGAATAAAAGACTTTTGCTTAAATCTACTTAAATCTCTGTAATATTTCATAGAACTCAAGGATTCAGAGTCCCAGTGTTCAGCACATTAATTGCTTGTTCATTTCACCCCTTTTGTCAAACGCATGCCTAATACTGATCATATTAGATTTAGTCACAAGATGTTGTTCTTTATAAAAAATTGCCATTATTCACGTAGTCCTACACATGCACTTTAATATGATATCCTCTGATAATACTCAGCAATCTCACTGAACTATTCTTGATAGTCCTAGTAGGAAATATGCAATGGTGATAGACAAACATGTGGGTTCTTGGATTTGTATTTTGCTGCACTGAGTCTCAGTCTGAGGACTCCAGAAAGCAGGGACCAGGATAGAGTTTAAGGTACAAAAGATTTACTATACATACTTACTCTGGCAGATAAAGAGGAAGAGAGTTTATGAATAGGGAATAGAATCTTCATTTAGCACAATGTTCACAAGGTTCATTCATGTTGCTCTGAGGACTTCATGTTCTTGCATATTTAATTCCTACATATGGCCAAATGTCTAACTGTGTCACTATACTATGGGTTGAATGCTTTTGCATCAGGTCATGGACACCATTGAGACTACTTTTTATTATTATGTATAATAGGACTATAAGGTTACATTCACTTCCAAGTTTTTTTTTCTTTTTTTTTTTTCAGGGGAGAGCATGAACGCAGTCCCCCACTACCACAAATTATGCAGGCGAGTTTCCCGCATTTGGGGAAATCGCAGAGGTCAGCACATCCGGAGTATAATGGATAAGCCTCGCCCTGGGAAAACCATCATGGTATCTCCCCTGCCAGGTAAGTATGTCACTTCCAAGTTTTTGTTTAAACTGCTTAAATTTTCTGATATATATGCAGAGAAATGTCATTTGTGGATCGTAAAATTTCAAGATTAACCAGTTGCATACTTGGAACTTGTAGTATCTGAAGTTGTCAGTTTCAGTAAGACCACTGTCGTCTCCATTAATATAAACAAATAAGCCCTATATTGATGCTATTTGTAATAACTGAGGTCTTCTGTATATGGCCTGGACTTTTCAGTATTCCTCAGAAACTCATGCCATTTCTCATTGATCTCTCCTTTATCAAAATATTGAGTTGTATCTTCTAATGCATCATGTAGAATCAAAGAGAAGATTAATGATATGCCTGGTGGGATAGTCATCTAGTAAAAGCATCATAAAACAAACATGATACATGGACATTTAGAAACGAAAATCTCCCAAGGTGAATAAGAACATCCCTTTCATTTTTATGGGTAGAGGATATGAAAAACACCAAATCCCTAGTCAAATGAAATCAATCAACTTTAATCACTCAGATTAAAGGAAGTGAATTTAATTAATTTAGTGTCCTGACAACTCACTTTGAAATATTTTTAGTATGCTTATTTTTATCATCCACCTGAAAAGGTATACTAAAATTTAGTGAAATTACATTTTTCTTTGGCCTACTATGGATCTATAGAAATATGCATATGACATAGGCATAAATAAAATTTGGAGTAAGAGAAATTATTATCCAAATGTTCAGACATGCTAGACAACTTGCTTCAGCCTAAAAATGTAGTAGGTAGCAGAGAGAGGTTTTACTTAATCATCCCTGGAGTTCCAAACTGGGTGAACTTTGAAAGGATTAAAGACCAACAGTAAAAACAGTTTTCAATTATTTATGGACTAAGTTCTTGTGGTTTATTTAGTGATAGAAGAAGGGTAATACTGGATAAGTAAACCAAAGGCTACAGATTCTATAAATGTATATAATACACATGTAGAATAAGTTAAATAGTAATAAGCAGTATGGAGGAAAATAAGTAAAGGAACAGGAAAGTGAATGACTCCCTTGAATCTACTTGAGATTTGTTGAAAAATCAACATTTTTGCTTAAGCAAAGGTGTTAAAATGCAAGTCATATGGCAAAATTTAGGATGAATTTAGTGTTTCATGGCAGAAAAAATCAACAAGTGAAAAAAATTCTTCAATAAAATGGCCATATAATTTTGGAAGGACATGAAGAAGGCAATGAGTCAAGAACTGCATGAAAAGGAAGGAAAAAAAGAATAGATGAAGAAGACTAAGGGGGCCATCCATCTGACAGGTCACACAATACCTTATAAGTCCTGGTAAATGTATATACCACTAATAAGAAAGGAAGGAATTCAATTAGAGACCCAGAAGCCTATACAACTGTTTTAACAATACAAGAGAGGTCATAGAAATTGATCCCAGGGTGAAAGTAGTGCCACAGTAGAAAAGTGGTTTCATTCAAATAAAATTGAAGGTATTGCTGAGAGTATATGCTACTAGGATAAATTTAGAGCAGGAAATCATAAAAATACAAAATAACTGACTTTTCTAGCTTGACAGCTAAGCAAATTGAAGTAACATTTATGAAGATGTGGAAGCCAGGAGTTGAAAGCAACTAGAAGTTGTACATAATTTGTTAAAACTTTTATTAAACTTGACACTTTGTGATGGCTATATAAAAGGTTACAGAGACGTATGCTGCCTTTTGCTCCAAACTGACCTTTGTTTTTCCCCCTTACTCTGTAAAAATTAAAATGGATCCTTTAAATATTTTTCTTTTCAGTTGGCCTTATGTTATGGGTGGCCAATAGAGGGTACTGGGGAGACAGAATTGGGGAAAGAAATTTTGATCTTGGGTTTTGTGTGCCTTCTCTTCAGGCTCATGCTGTGTAGATAGCTTCTGCCCAGAACCTGCAATGTGAGCACTTTCTTGAGTATCCAGCTCCCATGGTGCATGTAACTTTTCTAGTGCTCATTTCCTGTAATATGTGCACTTCCCCCCTGTACCTCTGTTCTGGGTCAATCACTTCTCTGGTGCCCAGTTCCTACAGTACATTGTAAACAATACTGATCTAGCACACTGTTTTTGATATTTGGTTTATCTTTGTGTGACTAAAGTGACTGCCCACGGACCAATTTTGTCATGTTATAGAAATAAGTTGGAAATGAAATATTATATGTAAATGTTGCAAGTAGTGGGATATTATTCACTTTGCTTAACTTCAAGCAATTTTAATTACAGATTTGATATCTTTGATCTACTTTGACGGATGAATAATGTTTCCTTGACTACAGTCCACTGAAAATTTAGCACTATGAGATTTAGGATGGCTTGGTGGAGAGATGGGAATAAATAGGAGAAACTTTCATGCTCTCTTAAGTTGAGGGCATGGTTGATGTGACTAGCTGCCAGTATCTTTGTTCTGTAACTAAAGTAGTCCAATTTAAAGCCCATAGGCAGTACAAGGAAGAATCATCTTGAGAAGAAGAGAGTCCTGTTTAGCACTGTTCTAGCTAGATGTCCTGTAATATCTGGATACAATTGTGTCCATTTCTACTGAGTTTTATAATATCTGGTAGGTTTCCCCTAAAATCATATCAAAAGGAAATTAGTACACCTAGGAAAGCTAGAAACAAAATGAGTAAAATCTCAAGAATACCTTAGAAATACACCCTTAAGTCTTCTTAGAAACCTATTACCTATATTCTATATCTATCATTTATCTATCATCTATATATCTGTCATCTATACTAGAAAAGAGAATTAGGAAGAGAGAGAAAAAGGAAGAGAAATGGGGAGAAGTGGGAACTTTTAACAAAGAAGACTCTTTTGGAGAATAAGGTAAACCAATAATGTACTCTGTCTACTCACTCTTACACCTCCATCGAAAGAATCATTTACACTGGGTATAAATCAGAAACTTCTTACAAAAGTATTCACAGGTATTCAAGAACCTGACATCTACATTTATGAAACTAGCTTACTTTGTTTTTTTTCCCCCTGTGGCATGTTCATAAAACATGTTGCAAATCCAAGGAAAGCTATAAAAATAAAATATAAAATAAATTTTGTATATGCATGCTAACCTACACTTACATTGAAATAATAGGCACCTGTAAGGAGCTTCAAGATTTCTATCTTCTCTGTCACTTAGTGGAACATTATCAAATTTTATCTGGATCTAAATTTCGATGTTTTGTACGGCATAGATATATGTCATCCAAGTTAAACTTTTTCAAGTATTGCACTGAAATATATTTTGTATTGAGTTTCTGGCATGCCCCTTAAATCAAGTAAAGCACACTCTTATCTCCCTACAGTGCTACCTGTCCAACAGAAGAAAGTATAAAATGAGATACTCTCTGGGCATGATGTTTTTGGATGTTCAAGAAAGCTGTGGAATGAGGTTTGTTCACTGTATATAGCAGCATGATGCTAATCGGTGTCATTGTAAAGATCAGTTATAGTGAAGAGAGACAAGCAAAATGCTGAATAAATGTGCATGCAGGATTATAATAAGATGTACCCATGGAAGCACCAGATGGGAGTGAGGGAAAATCATGGAAAAAAAAAATCAGTAAGTCGATGGAAACAGTTTAGTATTGGGTAGTTTTAATGACATTACTAAGCCCTTGGACATAGAAATGGTTTTAGTTGTTTGTTGTCTGGTCTATGGTTATTTCAGTTGGACAATATGGGCTTGATGTGTGAAAGTGATGTATGTAAAGGAGATAACAGTCTCAAGATTGTTTGAAAAATTAACCATGTGAGTTGTAACATTTTCTTTTGTAAGTTTTTGAATGGATTTCATGATGAAAATTTCACACATATGTATAATTTAACTTTGTTTACCCCTCATTTCCCCTTCCTTTTTTCCTCTCTCCCTTTCTTCTTTCCTCCTTTTCCCCCCTCTCTCTTGATGGTCCCCTTTCTTCTGACAAATGGTCTTCCTTCATGCTTTCATGGCACCTGTATTTCATTACTAACTTTTGTTCCTGCATTCTTATTCATCTTGTTGTCTTCTTCCTATGCCATTGTCTTCTTCCTACCTTACGTCATGTGATGTGTGTGTGTATTAACATACAAAACTTTAAAACATGTAAAATTTCAGAGTGTGGTTTTACACAGACCCACAAAATTGAAAAGTAGGAATTTCATGATGAAATGGATTTTGCTCAAATATAACTTTGACCATTATCTTATCTTTGTAATGAATAGATGCCAAGCATACATTTTCTTCAGAAAATACAGAATAAAGACAGACAGATCAGTAAGGAGCTTTCAAAGGTGAAAATAGTTTTAAGTCTTTGTTTATATACTTGCTGTTCAGTCTGCCTAGTTTGTTTTGAGACTACTTAAACAGCCTATATTTTCTTGCAAGCTTTCTCTTAAAATATCTAAATAAGTACTGAATCGACTTTTTTGGTGAAATATTCAATCTAATGTTTTTTTCTCACTAGGCAAAGATGAAGAAAAATGTGCCCTTGAATTGCAGACAGAAATCAAATAACCATGAGAAAAAAGTATTACTTCCTGTTGCCATTTTGTATCACTTAATTTACCCTTAGAAATGTCAAATCGTCTTTTTTCTTTTATTTAGTATGTCTCCCTGCTTTTACTATAGAGCACTGTTTGCCTTTCCATACTGCAATTTTTCAGTGCAATGCAGTAGCTTTTCCAAAAGAATGAGAGAGGCTGCAAAATTGCACTTACGAAAATATGTATGATTTTTTAAGATAACTGAAATTAAGGTGTGTAAAACATTACAACAGCCCCAACTACCAGTAGCATAGTAATTTGTAACTGTCAAGTTCGTGGAGTCCTTTAGTAATTAAGCCTATGAAAACATAAAATGTTAAAAATAGATGAGCTCAAAGGCAATGTACACTCTACAGTTGTCTGTAAATATTTTGATCTGCAAACATGCCCTGGGGCTTCAGTGGTAAAGGTGGCCAGTACAACTGCTTCAATTTCTAGTTTAATGTTTGGTTTTCATTGATAACATGTAACAAGTAGGTACACAGTGGATAAGTAGATAAGATAAAATCACTCTCTATGCATCCCTATCACTGTCAGCTGACTTCAGTGTACATAATAGTAACCATTTTTTATCTTAATCATGTGTCCTAGTCTATTTGGAATTTGATAACTAAAACAGAGGTTATATAGATTATAAACAAAAGTATTTATTTCTCACAGTCCTGGTTGTTGGGAACTGCTAGGTCAAGTTGCCAACATATTTAGACTGTGGGAAGGCTCATTTAATCAAAGACTGTTCTCATGTGCTACCAGGAGTAAACATGTTTCCTGAGGCCTCTTCTCTAAAGGCATTAATAACCACCTAATAGTACCATCTCTATTACTATAACATAAAATTGGGAAAGATGCTTACATTCAGACCATTAAATAATGTATAATTAATTCTTACCCTTAATATACCAGTTGATGAAAAACACAGGTAACACTTAATATACCAGTTGATGAAAAACACAGGTAACACTCATACTGAGATTCAATATGTGACCAAAAGTATAAAAGTGACAGAATTTTTTTCTATTTGCCTTAGGTGATCTGGAACCTACTATATTAATATTCTCATGAACATGAATAGTATGACTTCAATGGCCAGCCTTATATGGAAATGAATAATTGCTGCATTTGTTCATTATAAGTGAATAAAAACTAACCTTAGTGTTATTTGAGGAGAAATGCTCTCAAATATCAGCCTGAGCTCATCCACTTCAATAATTAGCACTTGGTATTATGAAAATTAAGCAAATTGATTATTAAGCATAGAGGAAACATTTATCAGACATATTAATCAATCAGTAATCCACACACCTTAAATAATTTCAGCTTTCCATCTAGCAAAGCACCTGTTCTCTATGCCAGTGAAGAATCAATTGCCATTTCTGTTGATAATTTTGTGAAACAATTGGATACAGCTTAGTTACTGACTGGATATGAATTATAACACTGCAAGGCTCACTTAAGGGTTGCTCAATAAGGAAAGATTATAGTTCTGTTTGGTGAGACTGAAACAGCTTAGAAGATAGTGTGTACCTAGTCAAATAAGTCACTGTTAGCTTGCTAGATGACTTTGCCTGCATAGCTTTCTGTCATAGAGTCATAATGTTCTTGCCTCACCACAGATTCAGAATCAAAAGAGCTAAGCACTATTGGCTGAAACTACCCATAACATAAACTAAGACAAATAGTTCTTCTCTTAAGGTTCTGTGTAAAGTATTTGTTAAATTGATGAAAGTCTAACACAAGCACTCCTTCATGATAATTTATTTAAAATATATATGAAGTGAAAACACATGATTTGAGCATAATTGTTTAATGTATTATTCTTATGAGAAAACCAAATAAACTGTCTTCTATATTTTATAATCAGATAAAGACAGTGATTATTTCTGGTTTATAGTAATGGGTCTGTGTTTTGTTTTGTTTTGTGTCAAGGTCTCACAAAAGTTCTAGTTGACCTTGAACTCACAATGTAGGCCAAGTTAAATTTATGGCAATCTTACTGTGTCAGACTAGAGATTATTGAGATTACAACAATGAGTTAAGCCAGTATCCAGTTCGAAACTCATACTACGGAATAAGATCAAAGTGCATTCAATCTACAAACAAAAGAATATAATACATGTCAATGAAGTGAAAAAAACACACTAGAAAAACTGTAGCTTGGCATACACACCTAACTATATATTAGAAGGTAAAGAGGCTCAGAGGAGAGTGGCTTGTCCATAATCACTCATAAGTTGGAATAAAGGAAAATAAATCATAGCTGTGGTTTTAAACAATGTTCTTTAAAATATCAGTATATAAATTTGCTGATGTCATTGTTTGAATCAATTCAGATTCTGGTCGCTCCTTTATGTTCTAGTAGAAGTACTGGGGAAGAATAAAAATAAAAAAAAAACACTAAGAATGAAGACTTGGAATTGGCAACTAATAATTGAAAGTAGCTAAAATGGCTACTGTGATTATTCAAATATAAAATGATAGGGTTTAGTTATGACTTGCAAGCTCTTGAATAGGCATTACTTAAGAATGATTCAAAATGTGTGTGTGTGTGAGAGAGAGGGGGGAGGGAGAGGGAAAGAGAGAGGGAGGGAGGGAGGGAGGGAGGGAGGGAGGGAGGGAGGGAGGGAAGGAGGGAGGGAGGGAGGGAGGAAGGGGGAGAGAGAGAAAGAGAGAGAGAGAGACTCAAAAGAGTCAAAGAGAGACAGATCAGACATTAAGGAGAGAATATAATGTAGGAAAGGTTTGATACTCAGTCCCGTAACTTCTTTCTTAGGTCTAGAGGCATTAGTGATCTATGAAATTTGAAAGGCAATATAAAATATATGAAAAAGTAGAATTATATGATAATCATGAATTTCCCCAGCTTCTAGGCAATCTCTTTTTTACACTGAGACATACTAAATAGATGGTTAATAGTTTTGTATGTAATGCACTTTCTGATGCATTCTTGAGTGTTCTGATCTTTGCTCCATTTCAAGGATTATGAGAACATAAAATTTCCACAATTTTGGGGTCTGCTTAAATACCTATAGAAGTTTTTAGCTTTCTAATCAAGCATTGATTTACCACTAATTCTTGCTCCTTAAAATGTGTCTTCCGCCTCTAGACCAAGCAGAGAGGGGCCACCCAGAACCCCCTCTGACTGGCGATCTGAATTCTTGCTTAGGCTGCAAGGCTAAGCACTGCAAGGGAATATAAATAAGAGTTAAAAAATATCTCTCTGGGTTCCCTGAGGGACAAGCCTGACTGCATAGGGGTTGATGTCAAAAGTGTCCCCTCTCCAGGAAAAAGACATCGGGACGGGTATGGCTCTCATGCCTCACTGAACAAGGACAGGGGGGCCGGAGCCATTACAAAGTCCCCTCCAATTACTGGAGGTCAGGCCTCTATCCCTGCCTTTGAAAGATTAGAATTGCCACAGCCCTTCTATACTTAGAGAAGGGAGGAGATGTCAGGGGCAGCCCTGCTTATACACTGAAGGCCTAAAAGCAGCCATAGGCTTAAAATCAGCAATAGGCCTGTCATACATGTATACTAACACCAAGTCTTGGGTCTCTGTGAAAAAACATTGAAACAGATGGCTATAAGCTATTATAAACAGGCAGCTTTTGTGGAAATTTACAAGCCTGAGTAGTCATAGACCTTGTAAA
The DNA here is from genome assembly GCF_004785775.1 of Grammomys surdaster. Lineage (NCBI taxonomy): Eukaryota > Metazoa > Chordata > Mammalia > Rodentia > Muridae > Grammomys > Grammomys surdaster. Next base: position 884,764 of record NW_021620581.1, on the reverse strand, counting down.
TAGGTAGCCTTAGCAGATAATACCAACTTAGATAAGGACTAGTGAATCATAGGCAGAGTCATAGCAACCTGTCCCCTGAACCTTCACCCAGCTGATATCCTGTTCTGAAAGATATCAGAATATCTGAGAGAGAAGTTTCAAAGCCCATCCCAGACCTACATAATTTGAATCTGAATTTTAGCAAAAATAGAAGGTGATTTCTACAGAACTAAGTTTATTATAAATCATGTAAGAGACAAGGGACGTAGAAGATTTTATGAAGCAAAACTAGGAGCAGACTAATTGTGTGTGTGTGTGTGTCTGTGTGTGTGTGTCTGTCTGTGTGTTTGTGTGTGTGTATATCTAACAGTGGCTGTCTGCATACTGAAGAAGAAGAGAATTTGGGAGCTTCTCAGCCCAGCAATCCCAATGTGGCACTAAAATCCTGGTAGCTATCTGAAAAGCTACTGATACTGATTCTACATTGAATATTTAAAGAAACTGAGTCCATATAAGCAGAGGCTCACAGCAACAAATCAAATCTAAGAGGTTCTCATTCAGAATGAAAGGAATACAGATGAGTACATGGTGATTTTTATTTGAAACTCTTTTTATTTTTTAATGTATCGTTTGAGAATCTCATACATTTGTTTTGACTAAATCTATGCTCCACTCCCTCCCATCTAACTCTTCTGATACTTTCCTTCCCAACCTTGCTGCCATATCACTTTCACCTCACAATTACATGTGCTTTCTTTTTGTACTTGGATAATTTATGCTTCTTCCATTACAATAATAATTAAATAAAAGAGAACCAATGATTTGAGATTAGAAGAGGGAAAGAGGCAAAATGATGGAATATAGTACACATATAAAAATTAAAATATAAGTATAATAAATGAATATTTTTCAAATACTTTTACTGTTTCTTAAGTATAACATTTTCTATCTATAATCATAGTTATTAAATACTTTGAATAGTAAGACTAAGTACATTTTATGTATTTAAAAATTGTCCCTAAGAAATTTACATGTATATGACATGCAAATTAGGTGCAATTTATATGTATGCATATGACATAGTTGTCTCTTTGCATTGACTTGTAGAAATAACATAGAATACTGTATAGAAAAGAAAACATAACAACACTTTTTACATACATTTAGAAATGAAACCATAGTTGAAATAAGTCATTCTAACTCATAAAATATAATTATCATTTTAGGTCAATTCATAGCTTTTAGTTAATTGAAGAAGCCATTACCCACTTAGAAGGGGGAACAAAATAATCATGGGAGGCGGAATGGGGGTAGGACCTGGACAGAAGAGGGAAGGGGGAGGAGAAAGGGGGCAGGATCAGGTATGGTGGGAGATGAGAGAAGCCCAGAGGGTCAGGAGAATGAATGGAAATATGCAGCCGTGGGGGAGGGGAAACTCTAGAATGTCCCAGAGATCAGGGATGTGAGAGGCTCCTAGGACTCAGTGGGGGTGATCTTAGCCAAAATCCCCAACAGTGGTGAGATGGAATGTGAAGAGATCACCTCCAGTAGATACACAGGGCCTCCAGTGGAGAGGTAGGGTCACCAACCTACCTTCAAAACTTTTGACCTAGAATTATTCCTGTCTAAAGGAAATACAGAGACAAAAATCAAACAGAGACTGAAGGAAAGCTGTCCAGTGACCAGGCTGATTTGGGATCCATCCCATGAGCAGGCATCAAACCCTGACACCATTACTGATGCCATGTTGTGCTTGAAGACAGGAACCTAGCATGGCTGTCCTCTGGGATGCTCTATCAGCAGCTGACTGAGACAGATGCAGACACTCACAGCTAACCATTAGACTGAGGTCAGGGATCCCTATGGAAGAGTTATGGGAAGGATTGAAGGAACTGGAAGGGATTGCAGTCCCATAGGAAGAACAACAGTATCAACTAACTCAGACCTCTGGGAGTTCCCAGAGACTAAGCCACCAACCAAAGAGCATATTCTTCTCTCTATTTTTTTCTGATTTTTCTTTTATTGAAAATAGACTTTTTTCTCCCACAATATATTAAGATTGAGGTTTCTGCTTCCCCAAGCGTACAATCTTCCCCACCCATTTTTATCCATCCCCTGTCTGTCTCTCCTTAGAAAACTACCAGGTGTCTAAGGGATAATAATAAAATAAAATTTTTAAAACCCAAATAAATCAGAATAGAACATAAGAAACACATAGAGGCAGAGATACACAGGTTTGCATATACAATATTCCCATAAAAAACCCCACAAAACTGGAAGCCAAAAGATATATGCAAAGGACCTGTAAGGTAAAAACAAAATGAAACAAAAAATGAACAACAACAAAACAGCCTTGACAAAACATTATAAGACAAACAGTATCCAAAGATTTCATTGAGTTCATTTTGTTTTGACTGTCAACTGCCAGGCATGGAGACCACATGGTTTGATTACCAATTAAGACTTTGTTATACAAACTAATTTTTGCTTGAGATCAGTTATCAATTGAAGAAGCTTCTGGCTTAGGGATGGGGCCCTTCCCTCAGCACTGTGACCCTTTCTAGTCCAGAACCCTGTAGGCCCTGTGCATTCTTCCACAGTATCTGTGAGATTATATGTGCAATGACACTGCTGTGTTTAGAAGGCCTTATTTCTTGGTCTCTTCCAGCTCCACTGGCTCTTAAAATCTTTGTACCTCCTCTTTCATAGGCTTCCCCAAGTCCTTAGGTGAGGGATATGATTGAGACATCCCAATTAAGTGCAAAGTGCTCTAAGATTTCTCATCCCTGCACATTGTCCAGCTATGGGTCTCTGTATTTGTTACCAGCTACTGCTGTCTCTTTTCAAAAACCACAGAGCTTACTTAGTGCTGCCAGTGTATATACCTGTTGGAGCTTAGGCAGGGCATCAGAGGCCACACCTCAAGAAAACATTCTCCCCACCCCAACAGCAGCCATCAGTTAACAGTAGCTCTCAGCTAGAGATGAGACTTCTTCTGCCTCTCCTTCATCCATTCTGGAATTTTGGCTGGCCTGGCCTTATGCGGATATTTTGCTTGAAGTCATATGTACAATGATACAATGAATTTGGGCTGCTTTTTTGTTAGTTAGTTAGTTAGTTAGTTAGTTAGTTAGTTAGTTAGTTTGTCTGTTTGTTTTGTTTTTTAAATCTGGGATCTTTGTTGAAAGCCATGAGGGTGGGTCTTTCCTCCCCATTCACTGTCCTATCATCAATCATCTCTAAAAATTCCACCCTCAGTTACAAACAGAGTTGGATTTCACTAGTTTAAGACACCTCTTATTCACTCAAGCTGCCAACCAAGATCAGCATCACAGAAGATAACTTTTATATTTGATTATTAATAGGTCAGCAGGGGAATATAAGAAAAGAGAATGGAGTCTATAAAAAGATATCACTATTTTTAATGTTTCATCCATGAAGTTAAAAAGGACCAGTCTTGAAAATAATCACTCTTCCCTCCATTGTGTATGTTAGTGAAACAATCTACACCAAGGTGGCTGGTACATGAGTGCCAGTTTTAAAAATATTTATGCTTCCAACATCTCATAATCACTGGCTATTATGCACTTGAAATGTAGTTATTCCAAATTGTAATCTTTTGTAGTCATAAAGGCTGTGAGAGAATGAAAAAATGAAAAAAAATAGCATATCACCTCATTGGTTTTCTATTTATGACATGTTATAATAACATGTTGGATATATTGGTCTAAATAAAATACATTTTTATGAATTCTACATATTATTTTTATATTTTGTAATCTGACTATTAGAAACTTAAATGTTGGAGATTATATTTTATCTAGCAGTTCTATTAGATATAACTAAGATAGGGTGTTATTCATACCTGATTCTCCAGTACTATATACATTTCCTGTCATACAACATGGACACTCCTAAACACTGATTTATTAAATGGAGACTCTAAAAACCTTCGAAGTATAGGCTAAGGAGATGGGTTAGCGGTTAAGGGCATTTGGTGCTCTTCCACAAAACTTGGGTTCAATTCTCAGAATTAACATGGTAGTTCACAATCCTCTGTAAGTCTAATTTCAGTAGGTTGAACACTATCTTCTAGGCTCCAAGAATAGCCACACACACTGGTCACGCATGCAGGCAAACATTCTTTTATATAATATAAAATTAAATAATTTTAAAACAATATCTTCTAAGTGAAGAAATCAAAGTGTACTTCTACTGTTTTCCCCAAATAATCAGAGAATTTAACATTTGTATATGAAGAAACACTGCTAATGACATATTTGGAGTGGTTTCATATTGTTCCATCTATCATGGCTGTATATATGAACAAAAGTGCATAGCAAAAACTGATTTTCTTTCAAATTCAAGTAATTTTTTATCCATTTATATTTCAGTGAGCTTTACTACCTTGTTATATTGTTTTTAAATGTTACCATTAAAAATTAGTAGAAATCAAGGCTGGAGAATTTGCTCAGTCATTAAGAGTACTGATTCCTCTTTCAGAGAATAAAGTTTCAGCTCCCAGCAACTACATGGCAACACAAAGTCATCTGTACCTCCAGCTTCAAGAGATCTCACAGCTTTTCTGACCTCCCCAGTTGCCAGGCATGCATGTGGTACAGACAAATATGTAGAACAAATGTCTATGTACATAAAATCAAAATAAATGCATATTTTAAAAATTAATAAAATGATGATGATCATGACCTCATCTTTTTGTTTTTAGATTTTGTTTTCTAAAATGTATGTTTCTATGGTGCTCATATGCCAATTTATCTCTTGCCAATACTTTTTTACTTTATTGCTTTGCTTTTCAGTTACATAGATTAGCTCAAGGGTGAAAGATGAAATGGGTTCAGTAATGTCTATACAATGATGAATTCTTCCCACATCCTTTCTTGTGGATAAGTCAGAGCTATAGTCAGTGCTTGGTGGAAAGTATTTAAACTGACTTGACGATCTCAAAGTTTCTCCACTTCTCATTCTTTGCCTAAAATGTAAAAGAGCTACAGTTTGATTTCCACCTTTGACATTTAGTAATTTAAACATCAAAGACAGTTTTCAGTAATGGGTTTCACACTTTTGAAGGAAAAAGGGGGTTTCCCATGACATTGCTGGCAACAGATAAAGACAGTCAATCAAAATAACCTAGATCAACTTCAAGTTCAAGGATTTTAAGATTTTATTCAGATGAACATATTTCTTCAAAAACAATAATTCACTTTATCTGCACGTTTACAAATAAGAATCTCATAACCCATTTTAAAACTTTTCTAAAATTATAATAATAGTGAACCCCTAATATCTACTTATTCACTGGATCATAGTGCCAAAGAGATCTCTAAAATAGAAAGAATAAAGTGTTCTTACCCACTGTGTTCACCTGTCATGTGGAAGCCCCATAAAATATTTTATCTATTACCTAATTTCATGGTGGAGGCCCATATTCATGTCAATTGGCTTGACAACACAATACAGAAGCCTTTGAATTTAGACTCATTCTTTCTCTTTATAACACTTATGCAAAGATTTATATACATGTATCACATCCAGTACATGTTCATAATATGATGAGGATCACATAAAGCACAACTGAATAGTTTCAAGGAGGCATTAATTATTTTCAGAAGCACCATCTTTATGTGAATACTTTGATTGCAGCAAATGTTGCTTTGTCACAGATTGTTATAAATGCTTCTTAACTAGCATTCCTGTTTTAGTGCATTCCAGTAGTATATTCTTCCTCAGAGTAAAAGTCAAAATTCTCTCTCTCTGCAGTTATTAGCAGCTTATAGTTACTTGTCCAATTCTGAGACCCCCATATGATTTTCTCCTTCCATGTTTAGCATGTCTATTTGTTCTGTCGTTGTCCAGGTCTTATTTAGATGCAATCTCACAGAAGACTTCCTGGTCCTATGACTTTTACAGTCTTTCTGCCTACTCTTACAAGAGGAGGAGGCTTTTCCCTGAGCCATATGTATAGGAGCTTTGTTATAGATGTATCCATTGTGGCTGCGTTCCACACAGCCTCTTGATCTCTGCATTTCAGCTAGTCGAGTTTTGCTGTAGTGGTCTCTATTTGCTCCAGGGATTAAGACCTATAATTCCAACTATCCAGTGCAAAGTGGTCAGTTCTGAAATAATATACATACAAACAACAACAGATGGATCAGCAGTTTGTTTTAATATATTCAAAACATGTGTGTGTATATATATATACATATATGTGTGTGTGTGTTTATCTCTTCTTCTCTTTATGTGTATGTGTAACAATAACAGTCAATGAAAGAAACTAAGAAAACAAATAACCTGCTTGACTGTGCATGACCTGTTCTGGACTGGAACCTCAATTTTTAATGGTCTTTGTTTTATTATAGGGCTTTGAATATTTCTGTCCTTCAAAGTTCCCATCACAATCATACTATAGTCCATTCACATAAATGTTTCTTCTGTTAACATTTGTTCTGCAAATGTCTATATCATTTAATAGTATAGTAACTGTAGGTCAGTTATTGTACGTCTCTAGTCAATCACTATTTATTAAGAATTCATTCCCTAACTATCCAACATGGATTCAAGAACCCCAACTGCTTCCTTCTTATATTAGCTTTTCAAACCATTTATAATTATTTCCACACTATAACATTTACTTATTAATTATAATGTTGCCATCAAGTAAAATACTAATTCCACGGACACAAGTTTTTTTGACTGATAAACCTCAGACACCTAAAATACAGAATGTACTCACCAAGTATTTTTTTAATCACTAAATCCATATTGAATGAATAGATACTGTTTTAAGACTTAATGTAATGCATTATATGATCATTGAAGAATCAATAAAGCTGAATTAAGATGAAAAACAAAAGTGAACTAAGCCATGGTAATAATATCAGAAACAGAAGCAAGCTTGAAGGCATTTTATTTATACAGCAGCTTTTTCAATAGATATAGGTCAAATTAGAACTGGAAATCAAGGCAAATATCACAGGTTGAAAGGAAAAAAAGATATATGTGATAATCTGAATTATAATAATCTATAAAAAGAAGTTGCTATATAAATCACTGAAATGGATGTCACGAGGTACTATAAATGGTTCAGGTATTCTGAAACAAGGGACCAGAGATCTGGAACTTTTATGGAAAATGTTTCAAAGGACAAAGTACTGGCACATGGGAATCCCAAATCCAATTTTTATCATGAGATCTAAGTGAATAAATCTTTATAACCCAGCAAGTGCCAAAAGAATCATCTTCTTGGGTTGTCATTTATGCATTTAGGAATACTTACACACACACACACACACACACACTACCACCACCCCCACCACCAATCACCCCCAGTCACAACAACAACAACAATGACTAAAGGAAAAGAAACATTGAATTTGAAAGAGTGTGTTATATACATGGGAGGATTTGGAGAGAGGAGAGGGAAAAGGGAAAGGGCAAAATGATGTAATTATGATCTCTCCAAAACAAAGGAAGAAAATAAAGCTATGATTTTCAGTTTTATTAAAGCTAGACTCTTTTCTCAAATTGTTCCTGTCTAAAGGAAATGCAGGGACAAAAAATGGAGCAGAAGACTGAAGGAAAGGCCATCCAGAGACCACCCCACCTTGGGATCTATCCCAGCTGCAGACACCAAACCCAGACACTATTGCTGATGCCAAGAAGCACTTGCTGACAGAAACATGATATAGCAGTCCCCTTAGAGGCTTTGCCAGCACCTGACTAATACAGGTGCAGATATTCACACCCAATCATCAGACTGAGCCTGGGTACCCCAATGGAAGAATCAGGAGAAGGACTGAAGGAGCTGAAGAGGATTGCAATCCCGTAAGTAGAACAGCCATATCAACTAACTGGACCCCCTAGAGCCCTCAGGGACTAAACCACCAACCAAAGAGTACACATGGAGAGATCCATGGTTCCAGCTATATATGTAGCAGAGAACTGCCTTATCTGCTAGTCAAGCAAGCTAATATGTGTCTTCAGAAACAACAAAAAAGAATTATTCTGTTGTCTTATACCCAACTTGGATACTAATCCCTTTTAGCCTTTTTACATCAGAGCTGCTATAATTTTTTTTTAAAAGAAATGCTCTCATAATCTAGTTTTAGAGGAATAAAGCATAAATTTTCATATTATGTTGTTTATTTATATTCCTGATTATCATAAACTTCTTCTGAGTATACTATTCTAAATGTAATAAAATAGAAATAAATTTAAAAAAAAAACTAATATACCCTGATTTCAATTTTTCCTCCCTCTACTCCTCTCAGTTCCTCCTCATGCTCCTCACCTGCATCAGGATCCACTCCCTTTCTGTCTTTTATTGGGGATGGGGAATGAGATTGAGGGTGTGCAGAAAGGCAACCAGGAAGAGGGACAACACTTGAAGTGTAAATAAATAAAACAGCCAATACAAAAAGAGATAACAAAATACACTTTATTAATAGGATAAAACGAAAACTATCACAATGCAGTTGGACAAGGCAAACCAACAGAAGGGAAAGAGCTCAAGAGAAGGCACAAGAATCAGAGACCCACTCATTCACACACTCAGGAGTCCATTAAAAATACTAAGCTGAAGGCTACATTAGATATGCAGAGGGACTGGTACAAAGATGTGTAGGCCCTATGTCTGTTCCTCTTGTCTCTATGAGTCCATGTGAGTACTGTTCAGTTGATTTAGAGGAGTTTGTTTTCTTGGTATCCTCCATCCCCTCTGACTTACTCTCTTTCCACTTCCCAAGTATTTCACTACAATAGTAGTGAAAACACATACAAGTCCACTTACTCCTGAAGAATGCTACTTGAAATCTCCAACCATTATAGTTTATATTTTCATTTGGGCACTCAACAATAAATGAGATGTCTTCATCAAACCCCTACCATCAAGATTGGGAGATTTTTTTTTTTGCAGAGAAGATGAATAGATTGTAAGAGCCAGAGGTGGTGATTGACTCCAAGGAAGCAAAATTTGCCAGACACAACAGGACTGATACCCATATGAACTCACAGTAACTGTTACAGCAAGCACATAATATTTGTACAGGTTCAAACTGGGAAGAAAAATTCAATTTTCTCAGTGGATTATCATTGATATTTCTTCTCTGTCTGTCACTCTGTCTGTCTCTCTGTCTCTCTCTGTCTCAATCTCTCTCTCCTTCTCTCTCTCCAGTTTGTTATTATTTTTGCTTTTCTCTTTCTTTGAGAGAGTTAAACCATAAAAGTGGAAGTGGGAATGAAGGGAGGATCTTGGAGGAGTACAGGGAGGGAAAATAATATCAAATATATTATATAAAATTGGATTTTTTAACTTTTTGTTTTGTTTTGTTTTGTTTTGTTTTGTTTTGAGACAGGGTTTCTCTATGTAGCCCTGGCTGTCCTGGAACTCACTCTGTAGACCAGGCTGGCCTCAAACTCAGAAATCTGTCTGTCTCCACCTCCCAAGTGCTGGGATGTGCCACCACTGCACGGTGAAATTGGTTTTAAATACAATAGTAAATTAAAAGTTTTCAATACATTTTATATGTATATAATTTATCTTAATGGCTCTCACCTTCTCTTAATTCTCTTCTACCTCTACCAAACCACTCCTCCCTACAGGTCATTTTCCATATTCATGAATTATTGTTGTGTTTTGTGATCCACTGAGTTTAACTAAAACTGTGATCATGTCTGTAGCCTTTGAACTGTCACCTGGAGTTTGGTGGGTTCATTTGTGAAGGCCCAACTGAATATGATGACAGTCCCTCTCCTAGAATCCATCAGAAGACAGCCTAGTCTAGCCTAGAGGGGAAGAGTGCTATATATGGAAAAGGTCTCAGGAAGATTTATAAATTTAAATATATGTCAGATAAAACATAAAAACTATTTCAATTTTTCTATATATTTTTATACCTGTGATCTTTTAATATGTGGTGGATTTTGGAGAAAGTTCCACAGGCTACTGGGAAGAATGCTTATTATTTAGTGAATTGTTATCCAAATATCTGTTAGGTCTATTTGACTTATAATATCATTTGATTCTAACTGTTTATTATTTCTTCACATGTCCAGTGGAAAATTAAAAGTAAGATATTGAGGTCACCCACTATCACTGTTTATGAAATGATATATATGACTTTAGATCTGATAGTAATTTTGTGAACTAGATTGATGTGTTGTTATATACATGTGTGTATGAAAGAGTATATGCATGTATGTATGCATATATGTATGTATGTATACCACATACATTTTAGTGCCTGAAGAGGACAGATAAAGGGCATATGATATGCCTCCAATTTTTTTCTCCTAAACACTATACATGAATGCACAAATTAACAAAGACAGTGGAAATTTTATACAACTTCTTCCTGCTACAGTCAATCAAACCATTTCTTGAAAGCTAAAAAGAACGTTGACTTTTTGACCTCAATTAAACTTCTCTGAGTATCAGTTCCTTAATTAAGAAAGAGATGTTGTGGTGATTAGAAATGATATATGCAAAGTTGCTAATTGCAGATCTGACTTTCAGTATGCAATCAATAAATTGTAAGTAACTATTTTTATTTTGTTTATAATCTAGATTCTGTACTAAGGTGGTATATACTATATAAAACTGGCATAGTTGACATAAGGAATAAATATTTAAATTTAAATAAGGTCATAGTCAGAAACTGTGATGAGGAGCAGTAGACCTTCAGAAAATGTTTGCAAATATGCTTTAAAATGTATGTGTCATCTATAGTTTCACAATACAGGAATGAGTGTCATGGATAAGGTTTGTAATTTAAGTAGCATACAAAGGGAACAGAATTTAAAGAGAGATTTACTTCCAGATGCCACTTCTGCACTTGTGCAACACTCAGAATGAGACCTCCCATAGATTTTATGTCCTAGATACCTCTTGCTTTACCCTTATCCAAGCCCTGGGTTGGGATGATCCTATGAACCCTCAAAGGTGGTTTCAGTGATGTACTCCCTGCAGCAAGGCTCTATAGCTCAAAAGTTCCATAACCTTCTCTGGTGATTTGAATGTGAATGCTCATAGTTGTGAATACTTCATCCCCAGTTTAGAAGGATTAGGAGGTGTGGCATTCTTGGAGTCAGGTTTTGATGTTTTAAAAGCCAGCATGATTTGTAGTTAGATCTCTCTACTTTATGATTGTCTCTTAAGATGTGAGCTCTCAGCTACTGCTCCAGCCTCATGCCTGTCTGACATTGCCATGCTCTCTGCCATAATAGTCATGAAGTCTAACTCTCTGAAACTATAGACTACAAATTAAACACTTTATTTTATGTGCATTGTTTTGGTCATGGTGTTTTTTCATGACCATAGAGAAATAACTAAGACAACTCTCTAAACACCAGCTGGGCACCAAGTATTCAAATAAATACATGTGCCTATTAGAGAAATTCTTATTAAATCACTACATCTTGCTTAAGTTGTGAGTAATTCACAAGGTGCTGGGGAGATGGCTTGGTCTCAGGTGTTTGCTATGGATGTCTAAAGACCTATATTCAGATTCTTAACACCCATGAAAAAATGTCAGGCTCATCTGTATGCACCTACAATTCTAGAAATGGAGATCCAAAGATAAGAGAATCCTTAGGGTTTGTTGTCTAGCAATATTGATATAGTTCAACCTTAGTGAGAGACCTTATCTCAAAAAATAATGTGGAGCATAATTGAAACAGACAACCTATACTGACCTCTGGCCTCCTGTAAGTGCACATATGTATGCATACACCCATAGGCATATGTGTACATGCATGTACACAAACACAGGTGTATATCACACACATACAAAAGTAAGGTTACAGAAAAGGAGGAGCCAGAAAAAGATTAACGTAGAAGCTGCAATCATATTGGCTAACTTCAGTTCTAACCTTATTTTAGTAACACGCAACAACAGAATGTTCTCATATAAAGAGTACTTGGGAAATGGGTTGAACCCTGTGTTTTTAGTTGGCTCTCGCATAAACAGTATAATTAAAGATATTAAAAAGAACACATTTCTTCTGAGACCAATCAATGCAATTTGGTTTACACTCTATAAAAAGCTTTACGATCCCTCATCTATATATACCTCCCAACTCAGGTAAGTGACAGCCTAAGTAATATCATTTCCATTTTGCAGTGAAAAATGCTCAGTGGAAAGAGGCTGAAACTCAGGGACATAATTTGACATGCCTTTGCTTCCTGCTTTCTTATATATACAATCTGCAGTACAAGATCCATATGCTATTAGTTTATCCTTTACACTAAAGTAATATCATGTTCAAAGCACCCAGTGATATCTAGATATAGTCAGTCCTCCACAGACATTAAGCCCCTTTTCTTTGTGGATTCAATATTGTACTGATTCCTGTGCTTCTTGGCTCTGATTTTGTCAGGAGCATTTTCCTGGGCTACTTCCTGTCTGAATGCAAGGGTCAGCCTCTCCAGCTGGAAGATGGATAACAAAGAAGGCTTGTTTGTTCATCAAAAAAATCCTTTTACCCAGCTAAATCTGAAGAGACTGAGACTGATGCAGAAAGAAAGACAAGGGGAGAAGGGGAAGGTAGACCTTCATTTTCATTGGAAATAAATCAATGTGTGAATCAGAGCAATGCAGCTCAGGAACCAGAGTGGCAAGCATTTTTAGAACCGTCACTTTAAAAATATGTTCCCTCCTGCCTTGAGGCTCTCTCAGTGGGCAGATTTGAAAATAGAAACAAGTAACTTTAATTAGGCTCTAATTAGCCCCACAAGTTTTTTTGTGAGCTAGGATAGTTTGCTTTAGAAAAAAAAAACTATATAATAACAGACAGAGGATTTTCCAGGCACCACAACTTTAATTACAATCCCAAACACCTCAAGCATGCTTACTGGGCCAATTAAATCAGTAGGGCAAAGGCAAAGTTAATGTGCTACCTTAGGCCCAAGCTATGATGATGTTCTCTATTTGAGTTTGCTTCTAAAGTAATTTGAAAAGCCGATAACTTACAACACTTACTTAAACAGAAGCAAGAGGCCTTTAAACTGTTGTTAATGCACAATTAACCAGGATCTCAAAGTTGTGAATTTTCTAGATCAGTGATGCTTACCTGCAGCATCAGAATATCTCTCTCTTTTTTCTTTGCTTGTGTGCCACATCTCCTATGATATATTTCTTTAGGTGTTATCTTTCCAGCAGCTCCACATGTCACTTAAGTAAGAAATTCAAATACTTGTCCAGTCCCTGTAAACAGAAAAAAAAAAAGACATATTACACTCAATAACTTTTAGGCATCTTCTCACTTGTCAGTGGGGCCAGGCCATAGAGGACTTCCTGATCTTACAGAAACAGGAAGCAGTTCAAAGAAAAGTCCACACAGAAAGAGAAATCCTCTCCATTTCCTTCTCAAAAATGCATATTCATATACATGGAAGTAATAGAGCATTTGTACCTAACTAGTGGAAAGTGGTCAATGTCCACATTCACAGATCTTGTGAATAGCTTTTGAGTGCTTTAACTTATGAAAGTATTATGAATCCTTTCTTTTGTTTCTTCATAGTTATGTTGAAAAATAGGCAAGTTCATGCCCTCACTTGAAATGACTAATCTGGAGGACATAATGTAGCAATCAATGTGTGTGAGTGTGACTGTATATACCTGATACTACATGCCAAAAACATTGAATAACTCCTTTTATTTTCTATGGCATCCATCGTTGATCCAAATCTGGTACTCTGTATAATTCATCCCTTCATTTAATAGTGGATTAAGTGCCAAATATGTGTATGACACTGAGCTAGCTTCTGAAGGTACAAAAAGGAATAAGGAAGTATCTCTCCATTTGAAAGACACAGTGCCTAGCAAGCATGAAATAGAGTCCAGGAAATGTAGGAAAAATCTACCTAGGAACAATAAAAGGCTGTCTTTCCCCACCACCATCACCCCCAAAGATCTGCAGCAGGAGTCACACACAAAACTACAACCACGACCTAAGCTATCCCAAGATAGGATCAGCTAGAATTGCAAAAAGAAAAACAAAAAGGCCAAAGCATGTATCATGACAACTTCTGCATTTCTGCAGCACTTTCCTGAGCTGGATTCCAGAAGAAAAGGGATGCTTTTTACTTACGTGTGCAGCCATGAAAGATCACCACATGGCCTTTATATGAGTGCTTAGGGAAAGTGGGATTAGGCCAAAGATAGTTTATTTTAGTGCTTCAAGCAACATCTTAAACATCTTGATTTTTAACTGGGATGTTGTTCAAGACTTACATTAGGCTCAAGTTTGATGGGGTAAAATTTTGTCTCTGAATGGGTAATCAAGGTAGTTCTAGGTCTAGATACAGTAAGTAAGTGCGGAACTCAAAATCCCTACAAAGTTCCAACAATAAGCATTTCAATTTAGTAAAAACTAAACACATGTGATGCAAAGATGTTAAACAGGTTCCATTTGAAAACAACTCAATTAAACAACTTTGAATAAACAAACAAAGAGACCCTAAACTATTGTACCTTTCACATCATCAACTGAGTATGTCCTAAAAAGGACCCCAAAACTACTCTACCTTTCACATCACCAACTGAGTACATCCTAAAGCTAATAACCTCTTGAACTCATTTTCTGTAGGGAATACTCAGATTATTCCTGTTCACAGATAAGAATAGCAGTTTTAAAGTGGACTTTCTGTTTTAGGCTCATCTGTTCCTTCACAATTAGTCAGAAGACTCCCCAGTAACAAATATTTACTCCAACTCTCTGTTACTCATTCTTTTGCTTATGTAAGTTTTGATTTTGGCCCCTGCAGCACTGAAGTGGTATTGGCAATAATAATAAAACTACCTACATGTATTATATGTCAAGCACTGTGCTAACTGGAAGTAAATGTAGATCTGATTCCAACCGTAAAATGACTTTCTGAACTAGATATCATTCTACCCATTCTTTTTTTTCTGTGTAAAGTAACCGAAACTGTGAGAAGTAATCTCAACTGAATCAGGAAGCAGTGGAACAAATATGCTAATTCAGGATGTATAAATATATTCTTACTGGACTTCTCACTCAAAGTTACTGGTAGTTTTGATTGTAAGAATCATGAAGAATATCTGTGGCAAGAATGGACCCTGATGTAAACTATAGAATTTAGGGTGATGACAGTGTGTCAGGGGTCCCATTATATTACAAGTCTTTTGTTGCTTTTCTGGCTTTATTGAATGCCCTCTGAGGAGATCCAGTAGTTAATTTGATGAATTTTAAAACACAAAACTTAAAGTCCTCTTTCAAAAATTACCTCTCTCCTTAAATCTCTTATTTGTACTGTCTACATTAAACTCTGGCCCTTTACTAACTTATTTACACACTGTACAAATCCACCAACACTCACCCACAGAATTTGATAGTCATTATTTTCCCTTCTCAACTAAAATCATTTAGCCCTGGAATATTCTTCCCAGCAGATCATACACACACAAGATAAACCATTCTCCCAAGAAGAATGGTCCTTGAAAACAGAAGACAGGTAAAATTTACAGCAGCAATATCTTAGTAACATTTTTCTCTTGTGTATAACATTGCATTTAGGTTAATTTACTCAATAGCACATTAGGCAAAAAAATAAAAGAAGATTTTAAAGCAAACAAGCAAATGAATAACCACAAATTTTCCCGTTTTTACTTTCAAAATCACCCCTGGAATAGCAACTGTCTGTACTTTCTATTTTTACTTTTCTGAGACTTTCAGATATTCTTTCTCCCTTTGTTTCTTTATTCCTCTGCTATTTCTTCTCATTCTTTGCTTCACTTTAGAGAACTTTTTTACATAAGAACTGTATTTCTGTCATTTCATCCACCTTTTTCTCTAATTCTTCCTATTTCTACCTTCCTCTCCTCATGGCAAATTCATGTCCTCTTCTTTATCATTGTTATATACATACATACATATACAATCCACTGATGCTATTTAGTATTGCTCATATATTGAGAATTCAAGGACATGATATTCAACGAAGATCCATTTTATTCTCAACCATTCATTCTCAGGTACTCCATTTTCTTGGTTTTATGTCCACTGATTTCTCTGGACCTCTACTGTAGAGTAGTGGTTCTACCACTGCTCTAAGACACTTCAGAATATGGTGTCTTCACAGGAGCAGACCTGCTAGATGTCTGCCCCAGCCAAAAGAACCAAGCAAGGAGTGGAAGAGGAGTGGTATTCTGGTGGGGCAGGGTTTGGGTGGGTTGCAGCTCCAGTGGTTAGGGTTGTGGGGAAGGGTTCTTCCCTGCTGCTCTAGGAAGGTTCAGAATATGGTGTCTTCGTGGGAGCAGACCTGCTAGATATGATAATTGAGTATTAGCTCAGAAGCTCACAATACCCAAGATTCAACTCATAGACCACATGAAGCTCATGAAAAAGGAAGACCAAGTAGGGGTGCTTTGGTCCTTCTTAGAAGGAGTAATAAAATACTCAAGGGAGAAAATATGAAGACAAAGAGTGGGACAGAAACTGAAGGAGGGGCCATCTGGAGACCATCCCACTTGGGTATCCATCCCATGTGCAGTCACCAAAGGTAGATGTCAGGAACCCTGATGTGGATGTCAGGAAGTGCATGCTAACAGGAGCCTGATGTGGCTATCTCCTTAGAGGTCTGCAAGAGTCTGACATATTCAGAGGCAGATGTTCACAGCTAACCATTAAGCTGATCAAGGGGTTCTCAATGGAGGAGTTAGAGAGAAGACTGAAGAAGCTGAAAGATTTTGTGGCCCCATGAGGAGAGCAACAATACCAACCAACTAGAGCTCCCAGGGTCTAAACCAGCAGCCTAGGAGCACATAGGGAGGGATCCATGGCTCTAGCTGTATATGTAAGGGTGGATGGTCCTGTTGGGCATAGGTGGGAGAGGAGATCCTTTGTCCCATGAAGGCTGAATGCCCCAGTATGGGAGAATTTGAGGGTGGGGACGTGGAAGTGGGTGGGTGGGTGGGTGGGGGAACATCCTCATGGAAGCAGTGGAAGGGGGATGGGGTGAAGTGTTTCTGGGTGTGAGGGGAAATGGGGTAAGGGAATGGCATCTGGAGTGTAGATATAATATCCAATAAAAATAAATAGATAGATAGATAGATAGATAGATAGATAGATAGATAGATAGATAGATAGATGAATAAATAAATTAAAAATATAAAAAAGTTAAAATTAACTGTTTTTAGTATATGTATATTCACTCTTTGTAGGCATAAATTTTTTGCAACCTACTTTTAATAGGGATTCAACCTTTCCTCTACCCCAATACACAGCAGAGATAGTGGAAGAGAAAAGTTATTAGGATATGGGAAAGTAAACCTATTCAGCAATAGTTCTTTGGCAGTGAGCTTGATCTTTCTCAGCAGTTCAGTTCTGTAGCAAACATCAAATGCAACTCAGGGGCTGCAAACCATCCTCTAGGCAGGCAGATATCACACATGAACATGCAGCTACAGTCTAGTCATCTTGCCAGGCAGAAACCAGGCATGAACCAGCAACAGTAGTTAAATCCTGAAGAAACAACCATGCTTGCCAACTGGCCTGAGGTGAGGCTTCAGAAGTGTCAAGCTGCCACAAGAACCTCACGAGCAGTTCTTGGGTGAATTTCTCTCAATGGTGATGTTATCTGAAGTTGAGCTCAACAAGGCTATAATAAGGCAAACCAATACATGTGTGTTATTCGCTAAGAATAGTGAGGCAGAGCAAATCAAACTAATGCTCAGTACTTTTAAAGATTGTCCAGAAGATGCACCTCACATGGATAATTTGTCCTCTTCTTTGTCATTCCTTCTTGAGCCTTGCCACCTACAACATGACTTTGATCATCTTACAATATACAGTCACACTCATATACAGAAGAACAAAGAAATTAAAAGGCTGGGTATCTGAATACCATAGCCACTAAAAAAAGGTACTTTGAACCTTTTAAAGTCATTGATATTTGGTGAATTTTGACACAATTAATTCAAATCCAAGGTTAAAAAACTTGAGTGTAGTGCTATGTGGTTAAATCACTTTCACCAAGGACATAAAAAGCACAATTTCACTGATTACTACCGTCTAGTATAGAGCATATTAAAAGTAATTCTCATTCGTTGTCTGGAACCTATTTTGTTTTTCTGTGAAGCTTCAAGGAATTTATCTAAAGTTCTCAAAGTCTCTTTTTTCTTTCTTTTTGATTTCCCCTTCTAATTTGACAAGCCATCATTCAAATCAACAGTTTAGGCCCTCTCAACAGAGCAATGCTTACTTCATTTTCATGATACTTATCTTTACTATATTCCTTAAAATATGCAACTTTTGCTAGTAAGAGGTTAGAAATTGAGTTTCATTGTTTTTAAATTGTCACCTCTCTTTTTAATTGGTTATTTTATTTATTTACATTTCAAGTGTTGTCCCCCTTCTTGGTCTCCCTTCCACAAGCCACATATCCCATTCCTCCTCACCCCTGCTTCTATGAGGGTTTTTGCCCACCCACTCCTGCCTTACTGCCCTAGCATTCCCCTACAATGGGACATTGAGCCTTCACAAGACCAAGGGCCTTCCCTCCCATTTATGCCAGATAAGACCATCCTCTGCTACATATGCAGCTGGAGCCATGGGTCCCTCCATGTGTACTCTTTGGTTGGTGGTTTAGTCCCTGGGATCTCTGGGGGATCTGGTTGGTTGATATTGTTGTTCTTCTTATGGGGTTTCAAACCCTTTCACCTCCTTTAGTCCTTCCCCTCAATTGAAGAATGAATACCAGAAAATGTGATACATTTACAAAATGGAGTACTACTCAGCTATTAAATACAATGAAGTTCTTAGACAAATGGATGGAACTGGAAAATATCATCCTGAGTGAGGTAACCCAGTCACAAAAGAACACACATAGTATGTACTTACTGATAAGTGGATATTAGCCTAAAAGCTCAGAATGCCCATGATATAACCCATAGACTATATGGAGCTTAGGAGGAAGACCAGGGTCTGGATGCTTCAGTACTGCATTGAAGAGGGAACAGGACAATCAGAAGAAGTGGAGGGAGGTGGGACCCGGGAGGGAGAGAGGAGGAGGAGGGAAAAGGGGGGCAGTATCAGGTAGTGGAAGGTGCAGGAGAGAGGTACAGAGGGTTAAAAAAATCAAATAAAAATAGGTAGCAGCAGGGGATGAGGAACTGGGGGTAGCCACTGGAGGGTCCCAGATGACAGGGAAGCAAGAGGCTCCCGGGATCCAATGGGACTTTAGCTGAAATGCACAGTGAGGGGAGATTAAACCTTTAGAGACCAAGTCCAGTAGAAAGGCACCAGGCCCCCACGTGAGAGATGGAGCTACCCACTTATCTCAATGTTTTTATTCCTGTCCAAAGGAAATGCAGGGACAAAAAAATGGAGCACAGACTGAAGGAAGGGCCATCCAGCGACTGTCCCACCTGGGGATCCATCCTATCTGCAGACACCAAACCCCAAACCCTGATGATGCTCTTGCTGCTGCCAAGAGGAGCTTGTTGACAGGAACCTGGTGTGGCTGTTCCCTGGGAGGTTCTGCCAGCACCTGACCAATGCACATATGGATGCTCACAGCCAACCATCAGACTGAACTTGAGGACTCCAGTGGGGGAGCTGGCTGAAGGAGTGGAGGAGCGGGTTGGGATTGCAACCCCATAGGAAGAACGATGTCAGCTGGCCAGACCACCCAGTGCTCTCAGGGACTAGACCACCAACAAAGAAATGTACAGGGGAGGATTCATGGCTCCAGATACATACGTAGCAAAGGATGGCCTTCTCTGACAGCAATGGAAGAGGAGGCCTTTGGTCTTGTGGAGGTTTGATGTCCCAGCATAGGGGTATGCTGGAGCAATGGGGTGGGAGAAGGTGAGTAGGTGCAGGAGCACCCTCATAGAGGTAAAGGGGAAGGAGAAGAGGGCAGATGTGGGATGGGGATTTTGTGGAGGGGTAATAGGGAAGTGGGAGATCATTTGAGATGTAAACAAATAAAATTATTAATTAAAAAAAGAAAAAGAAATTTTATTAGAATGCTGATTTACAGAATCATGGGTAGATGGCATTTAAACACATGCATACAGTGTATCCCTTGCATTACCTCTAGTTATCCTTCTTCCTTTCCACCAAGTCCCTAGTAGGCCTCCTTTTGTTCTCATGTTCTTTCCCCACACTATCTTCCACATAAGGAGAACACACATGAGACTTGTGTCTGTGAATCTGGCTTATTTCATTTAATGTAATCCCAAGTTCTACTTGAAATTAATATAATTATATTTTGCCTTTTATTAGACTTGAAATCCATTGTATGCAGGCATGCAGTGTGTGTGTGTGTGTGTGTGTGTGTGTGTGTGTGTACACTATTTTCTTTATCCATACATATACTGATGAACATATACTACTGGCATAGAAATAAACATGTAGACCAAAGTAGTAGAGTTTAGAATCCAAGAATTAATGCGAAATGAAGAACAAAAAATATAGAGAAAAATAGCATTTTTGACAAGTGATTGGTTGTGGGAAACTTGATGTTCACATACCCATTGATATAGGATATCTGTCTCTTATCCCATTAAACTCAATTCAAAATGGACCAAAGACCTTGATGTAAAGTCTGAGATTCTGAAACTGCTAGAGGAAAACAAAGAAAATCTCTGAAGATATGTTCATAGGCAATGATTTTCTAATGTTCTCAATGCTCAGGAGATAATGGAAATATTTCACAGATAAGATTGCTTCGAATTAAAAAGCTTCAGCAGAGCAAAGGACATATTCAGGAGAATGAAGGGATAGCATACAAAGTTGAACAAAATCTTTACCAGATAGTAGCCTCATGAAAGATTATTATCCACAAAAAATACAGAATTTAAAATGTTAAACACTAAAAGGAACATATAATTCAGTCAATAAATTAATAAAGGCATAATGGAGATGTTTGGTTTATGATAACAAAAGATGTGGTAGAGGCAGAGCATGTTGCTGTGTGCCAAAAAGAGCCAGATACAGAAAGTAAAAATGGACAAAACCTTTAAAGCCTGCAGCAAATGACCTACCTAAGCCCATCCTCTTGAATAGCACTATTTCTTAAAAGAGCGCTTGGGATTGAAGGCCAACTACTTAAAACATGAGACTATGATGTAGAGGCTTTTAAGATTCAAACTATAATACATATTAAAGCAAAAGTCAGAATAAACCTTGGGACATGGATATCTGTGTTCCCTACTGTAAACTTTAAGTTGACTGTCTTCTTACGGAGAGTGTTTGTGAACTCCTAAATCATGATTAAATTACTTTTACCTTGATGAAGTTATTTCCTTAAAAGTTTTATACCTTGGCTCTCATTTTGCCTTCTGGAGGTGTATACTACCTCTTTCCCACATGGAAAAGTTTATACAACATTAATATTTCCTCTGACGTTGATGCTATTCTCTGGTTTAAATGGCACTGTCCACTTATTTATATTTTATGTCTCTTCTGCAGCTGTGGCCACTCTTCTCTACATGCTCTAACTTGCTGTTGTCTTCTTCAAAGTGTTACACTAATGCAGCAGCATTAATTCTGTGATAGTTTCACTCCAGAGACAGAACAGAATGGAAGGCATCACATATTAGTTATAAATATAGAATGGATGAGAGCTTAGAAAATCATTTGTCAACTCTGAAAGTAATATAAAAAATATACCATCCTTTTGTTCATTGATTCAGAAAACATTTTACTGATGGTGCAGACTGTGTAAATGAGTCTTCAAAATGAAGCAATTTCATAGCTAAAATTTATCATTTTATCTTAACATGACAAAGAAGACATTTGAAGGTACCACTGAAAACACAATGCCTTGTCAAACTGAAGAAACAGAGTAATGGTTTCCAAATGTTCTAAGTTTTTTTTTTTGTTTTGTTTTGTTTTACATTAAAGCTAATTAGTACAGAGTTTGGAAGATTTTTTTTAAGGATGTAAATAAATGTAAGTACTACAACCCTGAGAGTTGTATTATGAAAATGATCCTGGAGGGTAAAACAGGTGAATTGCTATAGGTCTTGGCACTATCATCAACTGATTATTATTTTGGATACGTCACTTTATATTCCCAGGTATCGTATACCCCAACTACAAGTATTAATAAACAATCTCAATTAATAATTTATATAAAGACTGAAACCACATAAACTTTTAAAATTTGGCCTTACCACAAGAGAAGGGTTTCTTTTACCCCAGTTTTTCAAATGTGTTTTCCCAAAGAAATATTCTTTTTCTGTCACTAGACTTCCTCTGAGATTTAAAGTATTCACGAGGGAAGCACGTATGGAAAACATTAAGAAATATAGACAAAACCAATAGAAATGTCTCCTAACTCTTTAAGTGTGCTAAAGCATTAACTCAGAATAGACAGGGAAAGGGGAATATCAAATATCTTCTGGGTAAGCCAACTTGACTTCTGAGGGGAATGAAGAGAGGAAGCATTTACAGGTACAACCTAATAATATAAAGAAGAAAGAGGGAATAATAGAGAGGGTAGGTTGACTGAGGAGTGGACTGGGACAGGAGGACAGAGGAGGTGGTGAGGGAAGGGCTAACTAACACTAGTAAAGTTTGGAAAAGTCATGTAAAAACCTACTATTTCATAAGCTTCCTAAACATATGCACACACCACACACACACACACACATATGCATATGCAAGCACACAGAGACAGAGAGAGAGAGAGAGAGAGAGAGAGAGAGAGAGAGAGAGAGGGAGGGAGAGAGGGAGGGAGTGA
>NW_021620581.1:852548-861953 GCF_004785775.1 Grammomys surdaster | reverse complement strand
GAGAGAGAGAGAGAGAGAGAGAGAGAGAGAGAGAGAGAGAGAAGTGGGTAGGTTACAAATGGCTCTAATTGGAATTACTCTATAGAGGGCATTATTTTCCTCCTAGAAGCCATATAAAAATCCTAGTGCTGGGTATGTGATACCTCTGCTCAAAGTGTTTGTTAGAGGTCTCCTGGAAACCCAAAAAACAATATAGGCTATTCCTATTGCTTTTGGTTGGCCCCCAGAACTTGATGATAAAGTCCCTATTACTGAAGATTTCTTACAATTTGTCATAAGAAGACAAAGTTTGAGAGAAATTGGGAAGGTGAAGGGTAAATATGAGAGGAGTTGGGGTCAAAAGTTGGAGTGAACAGGATCAAAATATATCATGCACATGTATGAAATTATCAAAGAATTAATAAAGTACCACTTTGAAAATGTAAAAAATCTTATACTAGAGATTAAAAACAACCATCAGTGCAGAGTTGATAGATCAGATAAAATTTCATTGGCAAAGGAATCTTCCATGTTTGGATAGAAAAAAGATTAAAACAAACAAAACAAGGATAAAATAGTGTAATTGTATACAATGTAAAATGGATAATCAAGCTAAATAAAATACTCATCACCTTTTTTACTTTTCATTTTATGCTGATAAATTTTAAATATATTCCTTTAGTTGTGTTAATATATACAAAAGAATATTGTTGAATATTGTCTACCTCCTGGCTATACATTGTATACATGTATTCAAATATCACTACACAACTCACAAATACATGGTTTTGGAATATGAGCTAATATAATGTTAATTAAAAATTAAATTTTTAAATATAAATTCCCACACCCAAACACATATACAAACACACAGATCAAGAATTCGTGATATTGTTGCTCCATGGCTCCAGCTGTACATGTAGTGGAGGATGGCCTTGTTGGGCATCAGTGAGAGAGGAGGTCCTTGATCCTGTGAAGGCTGGACGCTCCAGTGTGGGAAAATTCGAGGGCAGGGAGGTGGAAGTGGGTGGGTGGGTAGGGTCACACCTTCATAGAAGCAGATGGAGGGAGGATGGGATAGGGAGTTTCTGGGGGGGGGGGAAATGGAGAAAGGGAATAACATCTGAAATGTAAATAAAATATCCATATATATATATATATATATATATATATATTCATGATAAATGTACTTCTTTTTTCTGTCTGCAACTTTTGAACACCCACTGAGCCCTGAAGACCTAGCCTAAATTTGCTTTCCCTTCTGTGATTCTTCTCTAACTGGTCCACACATGATTATTTGCATTTTATTTCTGTCACTCAAGCATTTCACATACCCCCAAATTACACCCCTGCTCTAATGAGCTTATATTAATTGTACAGAACTTCCCCTTGAATTTGTTTTCTCTGAATTTAGATTTTCTTTTTTTATTGGTTATTTTATTTATTTATATTTCAAATGTTATCTTGCTTCCCAGTTTCCCTTCCACAAGCCCCCTATTCTATCCCCCTTCCCTTGCTTCTATGAGAGTGCTCCCCCACCCATCAACCCACTCCTATCTCACACTGACCACCCTAACATTCCCCTACTCTGGGTCATCAAACCTCCACAGGATCAAGGGGCTTCCCTCCTACTGATGCCAGATAAGGCAATCCTCTGCTACATATGCAGCTGGAGCCATGGGTTGCTCCATGTGTACTCTTTGGTTGGTGGTTCAGTCCCTGGGAGCTTTGGGGGGTATGGTTGGTTGATATTGTTGTTCTTCCTATGGGGTTGCTAACCATGAGAAGCATCCATTCCTCTAAATCTTCCATTGGGGACCCCGTGCTCAATCCAATGGTTGGCTGCAAGCATCCACCTCTGTATTAGTCAGGCTCTGGCAGAGCCTCTCAGGTCACAGCTATATCAGGCTCCTGTCTACAAGTACTTCTTGGCTTCATCAATAGTGTCTAGGTTTGGTGGCTGCATATGGAATGGTTGCCCAGGTACGGCAGTCTTTTAGGCCTTTTCTTTAGTCTCTGCTCTACTCTTGGTCCTGTATTTCCTTTAGAGAGGAGCAATTCAACCCAGATATCCCTCAACAGAGGAATGGATACAGAAAATGTAGTACATCTACACAGTGAAGTATTACTCAGTAATTAAAAACGATGACTTCATGAAATTCTTAGGCAAATGAATGGAACTAGAAAATATCATCCTGAGTGAGATTATTACCCAGTCACAAAAGAACACACATGATATGTACTCACTAATAAGTAGATATTAGGAAAAAAGATCAGAATGCCCATGATAAACCGACAGATGATATGAAGCTCAAGAAGAAGGAAGACCAAAGTGTGGATGTCTCAGTCTTATTTAGAAGGGGGAACAAAATAATCATGGGAGTTAAAGGGAGGGAGGAATGTGGGAGGGAGAGAGGAGGGGGAGGGGAAGAAAAAGGGTAGGATTCTAAGGAAGAGTTATGTTTTAGACTGCCCCTTACTGAGTTTTGTGCCCTGTAAGGATCTTAGGTCTTGGGTAAATGATTTGCAGTTTGATCCTAGACAAGGATTATACATTGATTTACAAAGTTCTATGAACTTTCCATGACATGAATTAATATTCAACTTTAATAAGAAATGAATGTTCTGTTTGTACATGATTAGTTATAGCCAAGAAGTCTGTGTGCCCTGCTAGAAATAGTTTCAAACCTACACCACTTATTCAAGTAACCATGTGCTTCATATAAATTTCTGAGAGTTCAGGTACACACAGATCAGCCCTCAGGCATTGAGAACCTTGGTGTCTCCCCTATGCTGACCTTCTGAACTGAGCTAAAGCACTACCTTGAGAAAAAGGAATTATCTACTTTTATTCTTGGATTGCCTATGCACTTCTCTTGTTAAGAGATTGACAAACATTTTTAAAATACAGGTATAGATTTAACTGCATAGTCTACAAAAGAAGATGCAAGAAATGATCAGGCAGACATAAGAATAGATGCTATGTGCTTGAAAATAGTCTCACAGTACAGTTCAGCCACATACATCACCTTACTGAGCACATGTTGTCCCTCCACATAAAATCAAACACATTCCTACATCTTTGTGATCACTACAGAGTGTATATTTCAAAAGACCATGAGTATCTTAGTTCATTTAGGTTACATAAAAGAATACCAAAGACCTGTAGCTTCACAACATCTACTTATTTTAATCTATGTCTCGAGACTGAAGGGTACATAAGTAAGACATCAGAAGTCTGATAATGTTGAAGCCTTTGTCATGATTTTTAGATGGTTAAAAACTTATGGTATCTTTGATGATAGGATACTTTCGGGTAAAAGAAGCTACATGATGAGCATTCTTTAAAACGCATGAAAAGGTCACTGTAAAGCTAGCTTGGACAAGTTAGTGAGGCCTTATGCCAAAATAAAGAACGAAAAGAGGGCTGGTTAAAAGACTGCTTGCCTTAGAGAGATAAAAGTGAACAAGGCATGATGGAGAGTATTTCAGGGGGACTCCTTCTGAGGGGGTACCGTTCCCCCTCTTTTGTTTTTAAAGCCAATTTTTCAGAGTTCTTGTAAAATCAGGGCAGAAGTGCCAACAGCCGCTCCTTCCACACTCAGAGAGTCATGAAGTCCTTATTTAAGGATATATAAATCTATATTAATAATCTTTTGTCAAAGGACTTTTATAGCACCACTGACAATTAATCAGACTATATAATATATCGATTAGAAATAGCTTTTTC
The DNA here is from genome assembly GCF_004785775.1 of Grammomys surdaster. Taxonomy (NCBI): domain Eukaryota; kingdom Metazoa; phylum Chordata; class Mammalia; order Rodentia; family Muridae; genus Grammomys; species Grammomys surdaster. The sequence goes on along the minus strand of NW_021620581.1, from coordinate 858,244 downwards.
TACTTTTTGTGAGATTACCTCTCTTTTGTCAATTAACTGTTGAGGAAATTAGGGTTTACCTCTCTCTTGAGAATATTGAACAGAGATTTAAATTCTTTTGTGGAGAGCTTAAAATAGGATCTTAGCTAATTAGTCCTTGTTTCTCTCGCTAGAGAGCTTGGCCTCTTGATCACTCCAACAAAAATTGGCTTTTTCCTAAACCAAGGCCACCCTTGATATGGCCGCTAACATTGGGGAGCCTTCCTTTATGACAATATTACACCCAAAACTGACAAATGGTTGGTAACTTGAACATTTACAAGGGACTAGGATGGCTGTGAGTTAGCCCAATGACGGGATTACTGTAGGTCCACTTCCCAGGGGCCCACCCAATGCAGCCGAAAAGGAGTGCGTGGTGCTGGGAGTGGGTGCAGCCTACATGGGCTAAGACAGGGCTCTCACCCTCCTTTCACCCACCTCGGGATCCTTTGACATTGCCCATCGTCGACAGCCTAAAGCCTTCGACCATCGATGTGACTCATCTCACATCAATGTTTTGGGGTTGTGAACTTGTCTAAGACCCCCCATAATTAGACATCCAAATTTAAAACTCACATAGTTGGGATTGATCATAAGACGCCTTCTCTAACTAAACAGAAAAGGGGGAGATGCCAGAAGCCAGGACCCTTGCCCTTACCCTCACCCCCAACCTTTCCCCACCTGCACAATGTCCCCTGAAGCTTGGCAACTGCAAGATCCTGCTTGGCAACTGCAGATAGACTCAAAGCAGTGTACCATATCTTCTGAAGAATAGCAGGGAGACCATAACTCAAGCAGTGTACCATATCTTCTGAAGAATAGCAGGTAGATCATAATTCAAGGCAGTGTACCATATAGACCATGACATGTTTCAAGGCAGAGGCCAAGAAGATTCTGTACTTTTCCACCACCTGGCCCCTCTTACCCCCTCCCCTTGTAAAACATGCTATAAAAAAGCATCTCATGTTCAAAAAAAATTTAAAAAAAAACAAAAAACAAAACAACCACTCCCTTCATCACTCAAAAAAATAAAATAAAATAAATAAATATTTATACAATCCACCTATGCAAACTGCAGGAAAACATTTGTGTTGCCTACCAGCTAATATATGTAGCATTAATAATTAATAAAATGGTTTTGAAATATGAAAAAAACAGACTGCTTGCCAAGCATGCATGAAACTCTAGTTTCAATACTCCGCATGAAAAAAAAAGTGCCTGGAATAAATGATGAATGTTCCAATATTATAGCTTAATTGTGAGATCTTAACTCTAACTGCTACAATATATTTGCAATGAAAATTATAACATAATAATTGAGGAAGTACCAAGCAGTAAGACTTTAACAAAGGAGAAGATAAACATGATAGCTATTTACAAAGACTTATCTTGCAATCTCAAATATGATCAATGAACATCTTAAAGGCCATGTAATAAGCACATTTATAGGAAGGACTTAAAAAACAGATACAGATGTTAAGACACAATACAGTTGAAACTTTTGTGGTTTTCTTTATGAGTCCCTCCCCCTCTATTTAGTATCTGGTTACAAGGAGTAGATGCCATTCATTCCTGTAAGCCCAGACACACTACATAATTTAATTAAACTTTTAATAAAAGTATTGTAATTTCAGCCCCTAAGCATTACTTTACAAAAAATGCCTTTTGCAGAGGAGCTTATAAACAACAAACATGTATTACATATACTTCTAGAGAAGAAGGGTTAGCTAGTTCAAAATGAACATGCTGACAAATTTGTATTTTTGTTCTTTTATTCTTTTAAAAAATATTAACCTTTTACTCTTGGAGAATCTCATATATTAACACAAATGAAATAGATATATACACTCCCTTCAACTCTCCTTTTATTCTCTCAGTACCACACCTATCATTTCTTAAGCCACTAAGTTCAACATGGTTGCCCATATGTGCCAGGCCATCCACTGAAGAAAGGGAAGCCTAGCAGTTGTCACATTTTCAATGAATAATGTTTCTCCTTCCTCCATCAGCTATCAATTGCCGATAGCTCCTTAGTAAAGAGGTGCAGTCTAGAGATTATCCACCCCATCTATGTCACTATTTTGGTTGGCTTGATCTTGTGTAGGTTTTATGCAAGTAAATATACATGATGTGAGTTCCTGTTATGTCCAGAATAGGGATAGAGCATCTCACATTCCTTCTCCATGTTTTACTGTTCTTATAGTCTTCCTGCTTCTTCTTCTGAAGTATTCCTGGAATATTTGTTTGAGGTTCAGGGGTTGATAAAGATGCCCTATCTAGGGCTGAGCACTCAGTCTTTTATTCACAGGTCTTTGACCAATTATGGATCCCTGTTAATTGCTACCCGCTGCAAAAAGAAACTTCTCTGACAAAACTAGGTAGTGCCACAGGTCTATGGATGTAAGCATAAATATGTATAAAGAAAGTTGACAGCACAACCATTAAGCAAAATAAAAGTAGCAGGTTCCATCCTAAGCTTATGACCTCCCAATCAATAGGGTTTTGATTAAAGTTGAAGTACCAAGCATGACATGTGCTTCTGTAGATCAGGCTCAAATCCAGCCAGAAAATGAATTACCACATAGCAATTGTACCACTATTGCACTGCTTCACTAGCAGGTCAGTTTTATAACATGTAGGATACAGCATTGGGTAAGATCATTAATATGTTTTCTTCATTGTTGTCTTTTCTCTCCTAGCAGTCTAAACAGCACCTTCAGGCACTATGAATGTTACCCTGCAGGGAGGAAGTTTCCCAGTTGGCTTGAAATTTATTCATGTCCTGCATCTAAAGTATGTAGTGTCTCAAGGAGGTGGATCTTAACATGTAATTATGGTGAGAAAATAAGGATAACACCAACAGTATGTGTTGTTTAGTTATGACAGTGGCTTCTCTTTCCAACAACTCTTAAGGAATTAGTCTATAACTTTACCTGATATTTTCATTTAGTAACCCATATCTTCTGGAAGATGCTTTGTATCAAATGGTAGAATACCTCTATATAAACATATTTTCCTAAAAGTTATATTTTGAAATTAGATTAATAGCTAGTGGATTCTCATCTATTCTTTAAAATGCATTTTATACATCTTTAGTCTACCCCAACAGCTGATATCCATGCTTAATCTTTTAAAGTGGCAAACAAGAACAAAAAATACAAACAAAACCCCATCCACTCAAGAAAGATAAGACCAGATATCTACAAAAAGAAACACTTCAAACATCATAACTTCCAATGCCTCTATTTTAGTGCCAAGTCACATAAACATTATTAACCATTATTAATACATTAGTTTAATATATTTTAATAGCAAACTTACAGGAATAGAACAGAAGACAGACAACATTAAAAACATGTACTTGCATGTGGGACAACTCAGTTAGAAAAGTATAGTGAATGAATGGAATCTTTTTTATGATAAAAATGCTGCAAACACCATTTAGTTGCCATCAATTAGAAACTTACTAATTTAAAAAAATTGCAAATGCTAGCATTTTCCAGAAATTTTTAATAGGTTTATTTATAATTGTTATAAAGTTGAACTGTTAAAATGTGTTCAACAAAACATTTTCCTTCATTAATGTTTTACATTTTGCATTTATATTAAAAATTCACATACAAGTGAACGTGGAGAAACTGCCAATATCTGATTCTGTCCCCTATGTGTCCACACACAATCATATACTTAGGTACCTTTGACCCAATGGGGGAAAAGTATCTAACATTCAGAACTACTAATAACAGGAAGAAGTGGAAAAAAATTTGAGAATGAAATGTTTCCCCTCATAGTGGACTCTTGAGCACATTCTCCACGCATGTGGTGTGCTTAGCTGGATATCTTTTGGCATACTTGTTATGTTTTTGGCATGGACAGCAAACATGCTGATATCTTCAAAAAGGCCAACCAGATAGGCCTCACTTGCCTCCTGCACCAATAGGTGCACTCTGGAAGTGCAGATCTGTTTTGAAGTCCTGAGAAATTTCTTGAACTAGACGCTGAAAAGAGAGCTTATGAATAGAATCAGAAGTTCAGTGTACTTCTGGTAGCTCCTGATTTCAGGGAGTGTCACAGTATCAGGCCTGTAAAGATGTGTCATCTGTCCAGAAGAGGGCGCACTCTTTTGAGTGGCTTTTGTAGTCTGCTGTTTGCTGTTATTTGTCAGCAAGTCGGTCTGCTTTGTTGGGATCCAAGGTGTAGGTACCTCCTTACTTACCTCTCTTCTTCAGCAAGCAAGAGGCAGTGCTGGCCTTGGAGAGCCACAACAGCACATGAAGGCTGCTAACACATCAACACGAGGAGAGGGAGGTGGGATAGGGGGTTTCCAGGTGGGAAACCAGTAAAGGGGAAATGTAAATAAATAAAATATCCAATAAAAAATAGAAGCATGAATTAATCTTAAGTATTCTCTGAAGAAGGTATATGATATCAAAATGGCTAAGTTCTATTTAATTTTATTAGTTCCTTTCTTAAACACACACACACACACACACACACACACACATAATATTAGAATGTATGGATAACTGGTAGCTGCCAGGAATAGACAGGAAAAACTGACTATAAGACAGCTTTCCTAGAAGACAGAAACCATATTGTGTAATGCCCCAAGAAAAGCAATTTAAGTGAAGCACAAAATAAGGACTTTGAAGTAGCTAGCTATTAAGAATGTATGTAAGGATTTTAAAGATCATGTGGATAAATGCTTTAATAAATACCATGAGAACACAAAAAGTTGAATGAAATAATGAAAAGAATTCAAGAATGAAAGTAGAGCTTAAAAAGAAATAGAATCACTAAAGAAAACCCAAGCTGAAATAGAAGTGGAAATAAATATCTCAGGATCTCTCTCTCTCTCTCTCTCTCTCTCTCACACACACACACACACACACACACACACAATCTCAAGGGTGAGCTTACCAGAATATTAAAAGACATGGAAGAAAGATTCAGGTCTTGAAGATCAGGTAGTAGAATAGGTAATATTAGTGCATTGTGTATATATTCCACATTTTCTTATGCATTCATCTACTGATGACATCTCAGCTCATTCTATTATCAATTTATTAGATGAACACAGATCTGTAGCTGCCCCTGTAGTATAGTATAAAATCTTTCGGATATAAGGCAAAGGATTTTATAGCTGTGTCACATGGCTAGGTTTAATTGCTGTTATTTTGTTTTGTTTTGTATTTGAGGAACCTTCAGTGTAGTTTGCAGATTGACTTTACTAGTTTACAATTCCACAGAAGGTAGGTAAGAATCTCTACTTTGCCATATATATACAATTTGTCTGCCAAAACTTGTCTTGAGACAAGTTATTCATTTTCTTGTGGTGAAACTCTTGATAAAAATAAGAAATTTCTACAAAGACCCACAGCTATATCTTTTTCTCACCTTCTCTCTCTCTCTCTCTCTCTCTGTCTCTCTGTGTGTCTGTCTTGCTCTGTGCATCTCTCTCTCTCTCTCTCTCTCTCTCTCTCTCTCTCTCTCTCTCTCTCTCACACACACACACACACACACACACACAATGGGGTTGAGTGGGGGCCTTGGAACACACAGCTCTAAACGAGCATCTCCATCAAATTCCTCTCCTCTCCTCTCCTCTCCTCTCCTCTCCTCTCCTCTCCTCTCCTCTCCTCTCCTCCCCTCCCCTCCCCTCCCCTCCCCTCCCTCTC
>NW_021620581.1:843438-852448 GCF_004785775.1 Grammomys surdaster | reverse complement strand
TCCTCCCCTCCCCTTCCCTCTCCTTCCCTCTCCTTCCCTCTCCTCTCCTCTCTTCTCCTCTCCTTTCCTCAGAGTTCAGGAATGCAGAGAGGGTATAAGATGAGAGAGAACTGAGGACAGCAGAAGAATAAGGGCCTTTAAATCAACTGAGTAAAGCTCATATGAAATCACAGAGACTGAAGCAGCAATTACAGTATCTGCACGGGTCTGCACCAGGTCCTCTGTGTATGTATTATAGCTTTCAATTTAGTATTTTTTTAAAATGGGATTACCAAGTGAGAGAATAAGTGGGTCTTCGACTCTTGTGCATACTGTTAGGATTCTTCCTTCTGTTGGTTTGTCTTGCCTAACATCAATGTGGTGGTTTTTGTTTTATCTTATATTTCATTTTGTTATGTTTTGTTGTTATCCTTTAGAAGCCTATTTTATTTTGATGAAAGATAGGAAGGGAGTGGATCCAAATAAGAGGGAATTTTGGGAGGAACTGGGAAGAGTGGGGGGAGGGGGAACTGTAACCAGGATATATCTATAAGAGAAGAATCTATTTTCAATAAAGGGGAAAATATTAAAACACCAAAAAAAGAGAGAGAAACAATTCTGAGCTTGTGCATGAGAGCAAACAAGGAAAGAGTGTGTTTTTATGGTCTCTGTGTTCCTTCCTTCAATTTCCTGTCTTGAGTTCTTGTCCCCTTCAATGACTGATTGTAAGATAAAAAAATAAAAAATAAACCTGGAGTAAACTCTTTTCTCAAAAGAAAACAAAAACAAAGAACAATAAGAAAATATTCTGATATTCCAGAGAGACTTAAGTCAAACAGTTCTCATATGTACCCAAAGATACAAGCTAGAAAACCAGAATAATCATAGTCATTTTCTGCACAAATCCTGAAATTATAAATAGTTCAGAGGTAGAGTGGCCAGGCAAATTGTGAATTCATCTGTACAAAGCACAACAATAGTACACACTAATGAAAAATAACCTACTTCTATAAGAAATTAGATAGTTTTCATACATATAGAAGCAAGTAGGTATATGTTTATTGATTGTGTTTATGTTAAACTCAAGAGTATTATTAAACTATTGCTATCCATGTCAGACTAGTAGCTACCTCTAGCAGAACAGATTACAGAGGATGGAGGTAAGATGTCAATATTCGTTGAGGGGTTTTGGATAGAGTTCAATGGTAGAGCTTTTGACTAGAATGTACAAGGTCCTGGACATGGTTTTCACCATCTCAAACATCATTGAATATACCCACAAAGTGAAACCCAATGAGGCATACAGAAAATAGCACTTACGTGAGACTGACTGAAGTCCAAGTGCCAGGAGCTTTGTCTATAGCATACAAGGGTGAATTTCATAATTCCAGCTACTCCCCTTCAGTGTTAAGATAGTTGATTTCAAGGGAGAGGATATTTCCCCAAGGAATAAAGTGAAAAAGCCAAGAAAAAAAGGAATCCAGCATAACTGACTACTTTAGAAACCCATTTTATAAAAATAAAAAGAAAGGAAGAAAGAAAGAAACTCACTATACATAAAATGAACAAATCACTGTCGCTGTCACTGTGACATAAAAGAAGGCAAATGGAATCAAAGATCAAGTCAGTATGGTTGTTTCTCATCATATTTTCATTCCTTGGATGAACTTCACCTGTTTAATCCCATTAACATTGTAATAGAGTTTCATTGGTTAAATCTTTGCTAATTGGGAATTGATTGCAATTTAGTAGTTACCTATAACTAGGCAATGCCTTTCTGTAAAAGTCTGGTAAATAAACAGTAGAAACACAGAAATGATACACTTGCAATTCTTAAAAGAAGCAGAACTTCAGCAATACTAAGCACCTTAGAAATGCTTTAAAAAAAATCTAGTCATCCCTTAAGGACAGGAATGTGGGTTTCAATGACACACCAGACATAATTGACAACTATCTTATCTCTATCCCTAAAATATTGAACACTATCTATACTGAAGTATTGGCCTTACTTTGTAATTATTTATTTAAATCTTGATTCCCTAAGCTAGCCTGTAATTTCTTGGAATCTCTTGCTCTGGTCAGTGAATGTGTAGTAATCAGGAATGACTAGAGCTGAGAGCTTTCCTGGAAGCAGAGAACATCTAGAAAGGAATTTGAGACAAACAGATGTTAGTCTTTAAACCTATGTCCAAAAAAAACCAGCATTTATAGGCAGTGGGACATGGCAGAGTCAGAAAATAGCAAGTAGTTCTTTATGAATAGACTCTGGAGCAAGGAGCAACAGAGAAGGAAAGATGTAGAGTTAAAGTACTTTAGGATCAAAACAGAAAGGACCCTGTAAGAAGTCCTGTTAGGACTTTTTGTTTAGCAAGTGAAAATGTACTGAAGCATTTTGAAAAAGAGAAGTAAGATGATTTTATTCTGTTTAAAATGGCTTCAGTGGGAGAGGATATGCCTCTTGACTTGAGTTGTCATGTTTATACTCAGAGTAGAAGGGGAGGAGATAGGATAGGGGCTTTGTGAGGACTGGACTGGTAGGAGAAGTGGAGCAGGAATCAGGATTTAAAATTAATTAATTAATTAATTAATTAATGAGCAATGTAATCATTCACTGCATTACAGACAGTGGCTTGAGAAGAAGCATAGCAGACACAGGAGTACCAGTAAAGGTCATTGAGAGTCTGACTTAGGGACAGTTTAGGAGGTAGAACAAATAAAGCTAAGCTTCTGGTCAGCTAGACGTTCTTTTTCTGTATGTAAAAATGGCAACTCCTCATGGTGCACATGTACAGGACAAATACTAGTTAAATAAAAGTTTGAGCTTATATGACTAGTATTTATTTTTGTTATGGATTCACTACATAATTGCAATCTAATTAAAATCCAATTTTAATCTAAGAGAAGACCCCATGTCCATGAGCCATGCCCAGAAGGTCAGATCCTAGCCTTTACATCCTTGCAAGAGCTCATATACTAGACTCTCAGTATTTCTTCCTTTCATGACCAGTCAAACTGGATTCACTCCCTTCGTGCTTCATGACAGATATATAAAGATTCCCTCAAGAGGATTGCATGGTATTGAGGGCTAGGAAACTATATATAAAGTGAAAATGTATGATAAATGTGAAGGTATTATTTATCAGTTATTCCATCCAATCAATCAACAAACCAATGTTCATTGTCAACCTGAACTAATGACTATGCTGTGTGTTGACGTGAAACAGTAAAGCAGTATAGGCACTGTATTGAAAGGTTCTCAGCTCTAGTTACATGAATCATGCTCAATGTTACTTCCCATCCCACATTTTTTGTCATTAAATTCTCAACTAATTTTGTGTCCAACCCTTTCTAACACATATCTTTACCAGTTAAGGGTCGTCATTTGTAACATCAAAACTCAATGTTATACCTCACTAATACTTGGGTTAGAAAGGCTTAAGCAAGAAATAGTATAAGTATAAGAGTATGGGGAAAAAACCACAGGAGGAAAAAGAAAGCTAACTAAAAGGAAGGAAATGTGAAAGTCATGTGTACTTCTGCTATCTAACAACCTACATTTTTAAAAGTAGATAATTAAGCATATGCAAAATAAAATAATAGGGGGAAATGCTGATGCTTAAAGGATTAAGTGGGAACAATAGCAGAGAGGTAGAGATAGGAAGGAATAATCAATGAGTTAAACAAAAGTAAGGCTGTATGAAGAAGACTTACAAAAATCCAGTGGCCAATAGCTAATTTTAAAGTACAATTTAACAAAAGAGTTAGTTTGAATATAATTACCATGCCTAAGTGAAGACTATCACTCTCAGAAGTGACAAGAACAAAAGTTTCAGGAGAAAACACACGATATCTCCATTCATCTTATTGGTTAAGGAAGCCTCAGAGATCTCCAAAATAACACAGATTATTTCCGTTGTCATAGGTTACAAACAATGGTTACTCTATTGCTGAAGATAACACATACTTTGGATGAAGGGATATAGAGAAATCAGTTTTAAACGGACCACAAAACTACCTCTATGCTGACTAGATTCCGTTGTACCCATACTTGCTACACAAGCTGCTGAGAAAGAAAAGATATCAGTCATCTAACCCAGAGTTGAATACTGAGTGCTTCAGTATTGATTTGTCAGGTAATACACACCTATTAATGCAATAAGTAATAAGAACAACTCATTGCTTTCTGACTAGATTTGAAATCTGTTCTACAGGTGCATACTTCATGCTCAGACCTATAAACTTGGTCCAAAGCCCATAGTTGGGGATATTATAGGATTAGGATAGAATCTGCTGTTGTTAAATTTTGCTAAATGGTCACTCTGTCAAAGTGCCTTCTAAATCTTTGTGTTTTTCCCATAAATATTCTTCTTTGGTCAGAGAAGGTTCTTTCTGCAGTGGGCAGCAATCCATGAAGAGATGTATAATGGACAAAATGCTGAGAACAATACACTGAGTGTTCAGCCCTAAATTTATTTCAACAATGTAACAACAGTAAAACTGAAAGAACTGCTATAAAATGCTTTGTTTACACATGTCATAGCTATCACATTTATGAGCTTAGAGCAGCTGCGGTTATCTGAACAAGACCTGCAGAAGACCAAACTAGCCAAATTCCTGGCATAATCCTTGATATGTTGGTAGATTACTTCTAGACCCCCATCAATATATAGCTTTCCCATGCTCCACAAGATGACTCGACATCTATGTAAATATGAGCAGCAGTAACTGGACACAATTAATCGTAGTACTTGGGAGACTGAGGCAGAAAGAATACAACTTTGAAAATAATCTGTGCTACATAGCAAGATACCACATCAATAAATAGACACAAGTAAAAATTAAAAATAAAATAGATAATAATCTAAAATATATTACAAAGAGAGACTCTGTCTCAAAAGAGAGTAAAAGATAAGGATATCTATTACCAAACTCTGGCCTCCACATATAAGCACACACTTGTGCATGTGAATACAAACACATATTCACTCATGCACATCATACACATGTCCACATATATACTATATTATGCTATGTACATATATTATTTATATAATATACTGTTGCAGAAAAGGAGATATAAGTTTTAAGACTACAGAGACTGAGAAGTGCAGAGTATGCTATTTTCAAGCTGAAGATCCCAGAGATAGTTTCAATCTATTTCCCAAGATATGAAATGTAGGAGAACAGAGAAGTATAAGTGTCACTCCTAATTTACCTGAAGGCAGAAGTCCAATATCGAAGCTGTTAGGCACTGAAGTAGAGAGTGAGTTCTCCCTTACTCAGCCTTCAGGATATTGAATAGTGTACCATTATAGTAGTGATGACTGTCTATTAAGTTCACTAATTCAAGTGTTAATCTCATGTAGAAACACTTTCTGATGCATGAGTGGGCACATAAGTGTACACAGGTGTGCATACACACACACACACACACACACACCACACACACACATACACTGATGTTTGAACAAATAGGAAGTTGACACCTGAGATTATCACATAGAACTTCAAACTCTATCAGTTCTAATAGAGCTTGTATTTTTAAGCACCCTTAGCTAAAGATTGACTGCTATCTCATTGAATGTGATTTTAAAAGACATACAGAAACCTTAGGCAAATTCTTGCTTCAGCACATTCACTGGGATTGAAAGCATGTACAGGGAATGCATGAGCAAATACTGAGCTGTGAGACACCCTAGATAAGGCATCAATTAGTAACAACAATATTTGTTTATCTAATACTTTCAATATGCTAAGCATATTTTAGTTAATCCTCTTAATAATCTTCAAGTAGCATTCTTTATTGATTTATATTTAATATGGAATAAATTCATTAGTTTCATTAGATGCCCATTTAGTTGCAGTAACTTCCTCCAGATTCCATAACAGCTAAGTGACAGATATATGACTTTCTTCCTGGTTTGGGTGACTCCAGAGTCCTCCTAAGAGGACACTACAGTGTCTAAACACTGTAATTAATAGCCTAAAAGAAAATGTACTGCAAAACTTTACATTGTAATCAATAAAATTCATGAATCTATGAACAGAAGACACTTCAATAGAAGAATGCATGAGGTGAGCCATATTATCCTACTATGGTTCTGTGATGTTCTGTAACTGACAAAATAATGGAAAGAAGTAACAGACACTTAAAATGAAAAAGAATACTTTGAATTGTGTCTGATACAGTCAGATAACTCTGTTTGTAAGAAAAACAGTTTGGTTGCTTAAATGGCCAAGCAAAGATAAACATGGTGGCAGAGTAGATGAAAATTTCGTCCTTGGTAAGTGCTCTCAACATCCAGATTCTATGACTGTGACTTCATACAGAACGTATCATATATTATTCTTTCTCAGGTACCTGGAAGATTTAATTGGGATAAGCTCTTTGCATCTGTTTTACCCAAATTGTACAACAAAAATGTTCATTTCTTAAATTTTAAAAATAAGGCAAAATATGCATTCCTTAGTTCTGGCAAAGGGAAGCCTGTTTACATGAGAAGAAGGTAATGTCAAGATCCAAACAGAATCAAATTATTCAAAATTCCTTACTGTGCAGATCTAAATTTCTGAATCAGTACTTTTGTAGCTCAAAACCATGCTTAAAATTAAAAGCAAAAACTAATGCAAACAAGGATTTTACTTGCTTCAACAAGGTTATTACATAGTAATTATACCCTTCTTTCCCCATTATGCCCACACAAAATCCAAACATAAAAACATATACTATACAATATTAATATTTGAGATCCAAAGTTATTTGTTTCAATATCCCAAAAGGTAGCACTTGCTTATAACTAGGAATAAGCCATGTCTGGACAACTATGTATTTTCAAGAACAAACACTTTATTAGAAATACGTTCCATAAAGAGTATAAATTTAGTTAGAACTATAAAATGGCACTCATGAAATGTCATCATAATTATATTCTATTGCTGGTGTCTGTCATGCTAACCATGAAGTATTTTTGTATTACACATGCAGAAAATAAGTCCAGGGAGGCTGACTTAACCTACTCTAGAATTCTCCCAATTAGAGGCAGAACCATGACATACAGTCTTCAGTTTTTGTGCTTTTTTTTTCTCAGAACCAGAAGCAGGCAACTCAAGAGGAAAAACTCAGACAATGTCACTTAATTTTTCCTCTCTTAATGAAAAATTCAATTGTTCTGTCAGTAGTATTTTGGTTTCTTTTGACATCAGGATTATGGTATAGCAGACAGAAATGATATGTTCTCAATAATAATAATGTGAAGTCAGATAGGGAAGAAGTAAGCAAGTCCCCAAGAGGATGTTTTAATTTTTGAAGTGATTCAACTAGTTTCAGAGAAAACAAACATTAATCAATAGCATTAGAAACAACATGGAAGAGATATTTCTCTTGGTAGAGTGCTTGCCTAGTATAGGCAAGGCTTTGTATATTTCAGCTTTCATATGATTCATAACAGGCTATAAGCTACCAAGCACCTCTCTACTATGTTCAGTTGTACGTAAACTGAGAGGTGAGTCTTGGTTTCTGAGTGAGCCTTTTACCATAAAGAAATCAGACTGCATCTGCTCCTCTTTCATTCTCTGTACTGACTTTTGAGATCTTCAGTTACTTCTGACTCAGTACATGCTAATCATCAACACCCTAGGAATCACAGTTTCCTAGGACTGGGTTTCTTTCTCTTCTATGGCATACTGTAATAATCTAACTGGTATACCATGGACTGATGCTGATCCTATGTACTAATTCTTGATCAAGGATGGTGACCATAGAACAGCTCTCTAATCTGTTCTTAGCAGACCTCTGCTTTATAACTTTTTGAGTTCACAGGCTTATTAAATAAGTGTTCTTTTTTTTTACTTCTAGTTTTCTTGCTGCTGTGTAATTCTTGCCTAGCATAACCCAAGTTTCCTCATCCTGAATACTACAGTGTCAACCATTAGTGACTGAATATCATATGATACTGAACTACGTTATTTCTCTGACCTTAGTCTTTTTATAAAGGACATATCAACTGAGTCACATTTTCCTTATCTTTTCACATGTGACTAGTAAGTTGATCTTAAAAACAGTTCATGGGGCTGGAGAGATAGATTATGGTTCAGAGTATTCACTACTCTTCTAGAGGACATGAGTTGATCCCAGATCCATGTCAGACAGTTTACAACCTCCTGGAATTCCAACTCCAAAGAGGTTCAACATCTTTTTCTGACCTCCATGGCCATTCATATACATATGGTATACACACAGACACACACTTATATATAAATAAAACCTAAAACAATTCTTTACATGTTTATTATATTTATTTGTTGGTGGTATGGACAGAGGAAAACCTGAAGCTGTTCTTTCTCTCCTTCCACTCTGTGGATCCTATGGACAGAACTCAGGTTATCAGGCTTTGTGGCAAAATTACTTTAACCACTGAACAATATTGCCCTTAGGGAACATTTTATCATTTTTAAGATTGTATTCTATTTGAACTATTTTTGAAAGTTCCATAAATGTATTCAGTACATTATGATCAATCCACTTCCCATTCCTCCACCCAAGAAATATCTCTTCCAATTTCATGTCTTATTAGTATTTGTTCTTTAAGTATAATAAATCAAAGGTGTAAAGTGTGTAACAATAAAATGTGCATTGATTAAAAATTTTCACACTGGATATAGTTCAAATACTGTTTCAATCAAACTAGACTCTAGTACACATGGTTCAACTGAAGTACAGAAAAGTGCAATAGTAAAAAATGCTATTGTGATAAGACATCATGACCCAAGGCAGGTTATGGAAGAAGGAGCTTATTAGGGATTACCATTCCAAAGGTTGGACCATATGGCATATGTTTCTAGTCCATGACCATCATGATGGGAAACATACTGGAAGGCAAGAAAGAAAGCAGGCATGGCAACTAACGTGAGGCAGAGGGAGAGGGGAAGAGAAAAGGGAGAAAGAGGGGGAAGAGAGAGAGGGAGGGAGAGAGGGGACAGAGAGAGAGGGAGGGAGGGAGGGAGGGAGGGAGGGAGGGAGGGAGGGAGGGAG
>NW_021620581.1:804507-843428 GCF_004785775.1 Grammomys surdaster | reverse complement strand
GAGGGAGGGAGGGAGGGAGGGAGGGAGGGAGGGAGGGAGGGAGGGAGAGAAGATGGATTCTTAAAGCCTCAAAGCAAGTGATACATCTCCACCAAGGCCACATCCTTTATTCTCCCCAAACCTTCTCATCATCTGAGGACTAAGCATTCAAATATACAGGCCTATGTAGATCACTTTCATTTGAACCCCATCTATCTATCCTGTAGTATGTGTGATATGACGAGGAATTTTTCTGCCCAAGACAGTGCTGCTCTTTGTCATTGAACAAACGGTTTTAACTCTCAAAGCTGAAACACTTGGCATATGTTGTTCATATCAGCTCCTTCAGTGATGAACTCTGATGATACTAGTATTTGAGAATACCACATAGTTAGTGAGAAAGAGAACAGTAAGACAAAGTGTCTGTCTTTTATAAATTGCTCTCTCTCTCTGAAACAATAGGGTCAAAATTTAGGTAATAGTGCATAGCAGATCAAGCCAGTCCTTATCTCAATATGGATTATGGAGGATTTCATGAAGTTTCATCTTTAGCTGAGGACCTATTACCAATAGATGGCCAGTGGAAGAGGAAGACACAGGTTTTTTTTCAGTAATGTGTTCTTTAAAAAGCTACTTATGCTCTTTTATATGGTTTTGCATCCACAAAAATAAAGGCAACCCTAAGTGAACTCATTGGGTTACCAAAACGCATGTAGAATTGAGAGGGGGGAGTGTTGAGGGGATAGAGGAGAAAGTAGATTTCATTAGAACATGTTGTATGCATGTATCAAAATAAAAATGTCCAAAAATAAGCAAAACTTGTAGAAACTGGAAATAATATTTTTAAAAAATATGATGCTGCTGGGGGGAATGAATTCTAGAGTCAGCTGCTCATATGCCATAATAAATAATCATCTGATTTAGTATAGAAATATATAGAAGGTATTCATTAACTTAAAGGGAAACTTACAAATATATAGTGATATTTTCTATCCCTGATAAGATACATTTTCCCAATATACCCAGCTTATTCTTCACATATAAATTATACATATATAATAATAACAAATTATATATACACATAAATTATACATATATAATATTTTGCCATTAAAAATCAGGGATCAACAGAGATTAAGCCAGATGCTTCATGTTATTAATATGAGGAATAATTGAATTGGTAGGCATAAGGAAATAATGACAATATTGTTCATAGATGAAAACTTACTTTAGAAAACTGAATAGTAAATGTAACAATTTAAAAGAAGCAGAATTGTTTTTAAATTCAGTTACAGATTTTGTTTTACATGTTTAAGTGTTTTTCCTCAATGTACTTCTGTGTATTTCTGGTGCTCACACTGGCACATGCGGAGGACAACAGATCCCACAAAATTGAAATTAAAGACATCTGTACCTGACCATATAGGTGCTGGAAATTGAACCTGAATTCTCTGGAAAAACAATCAGTGTTCATAACCAATGAGTCACTAATGCAGTCTCTCAAATATAAATTTATTACCTTAGAGAAATACTACTAAGGAAACACTGCAGTTCTTTTAGTATTATGACCCTAATGAGTTGTTGCAAAGAAGGCAGGTTGTCAGTTACAATATATGGGCTTTCATCTTGACTTAGAGAAGAGAATTTATCTAACTGAATGTTTTTTGTTGTTGTTGCTTTTGGTTTTTGTTTTTCTTTCATCTTCCAGTCAGGAGTCAAAAGATAATGATGAAAATAATAATAAAAAATACAGAGAAGTTTCCCTAGATTAAGTGAAATAAAATATGGATACCTTATATAATGTTTAGTAAGGATCTCACTTAAAGTTAAGCATCATGAAGATAGCAATAGCAACTGTCCAAAGCCAAACTGAAAGTATCAAAACTTCTTTGCAGGTAAATCTTCAATAACACTGGTGGGATAATAGGCATTTTGGATCAACACACTATGTGAAATGTAATTTATAATTTAGTCATTTCACATTAATTTTATTTTGTTTTAAATGTATTTTGATGTTCTGACAGAGTTTGAACTTGGGTCTTGTATCATGCATGGAAGTTCATATACTGGAAACCTTTGGAGTCAGGTAGACGATCCAATATCATCTTCAGTCAGTCAGAGAGTCCAAGATTGCCTTGCTGCTACCTTGTGCACATAGTAACATCCTCAAACAAATGTCTACTTCCTCATCTGGCATGATGACTCTAAAATGTGGAAATGAAAAAATATTGACTACTGGAAAGCTTCATATTTATAAGGTAACTATGGTAAATATCAAGAGTTTCCATCTCAGAAGCACTTCCAGAGGGCAAAATTCAGGAACTTTGCCCATTCAACTCTGAGCAATTTCAGCTGAAATATTAAATCACTCTACCTTGTCTGTATAAGTTCTTATTTCCACCCTTCACCAATAATTTTCTCAAAAGGAAGGTGTTTAGTGGATTAGCTGAGTTCAAAACATATAGTCAATCATTTTGGACCTATGTAGGCTCAATACATTAAGATTGGATCCGCAAAGAAAATGTGATGTTTTTTTCTGGGAATGAAAATTGATGACAGGCACATGTTATTAGAGTACTCAAGCTTGAAAAGGTAGATATACGAATAAAGACAGATTTTCCCAAACATGTTTACATCCTAATGTCTAGATCCTGTAGCTATGTTACATATATGGCACAGGGTATTGTGCAGATGTGATCAATTTAAAGATCACAGTCCTTGAGTTAGAAAACTGACTTGGATTGTCCATATTCCTCCAGAGTAATTCCAGTGTAATGAAAATAATTACTGAATGTGAAAAACAGAGAAATAAGAAATCACTTTAGTTAGAGTGAAGGAACATGAGAAAAGTTTGGCTATCTATTGCAAACTTTGAAGGTAGCTCAATGAGCCACAATTCAGGGAGTACACAGATCCTATCAAAGCTAGGTGGAAAATCCTATCCTAGAGCTTTCAGGGAGATTGTGGCCCTGCCATCACCTTGAACTGAGATCAATTAGCCCATAAAATTTTAACTTTCTATTTTCATGCTACTGGTAATATGTTATAGCATTAATTAGAAATTAAAACATCAACCTACATTTTCTCATATTATAGTGAAGAAGCTGCTAGTTACCTCTAAGGCAGGGATAACTTAAAGGTTAGATGAGTATATTCAGTGTCAAGCCCTCACTGATGAGCATGAGTGCAAACTCTCAAGAGTTCAACCGAGACAGGGATTCAAGACATAGTCTACCCAGACTCCAAGAAGACTATTTGATTCTTCAATCAGATTGACATTTTTCATGAGTTTCCAAAATACCTTAGCTTGTATGAAGGCAAGAGGATAATTTGAAGACTTCTGAGCTGAGCCTTATTTTCAGGGAACAGTTCTTTGCTAGCCTATGCTAAACTGTGTAGAGAGGTTTCTATGCTCTACAGGAGCAGTTTAATAAGACAGGTTCAAACACCAGACACATGTAGATTTGTGTGGTACTCATGGGGAGGGTTCAGCAAAACTGTGCACATTTCTTTATCAATGATAGATACAAGAAGTTGAGGAAGCAAATAAAGTTACTTAAAATAATACTAAAGAAAAAAATAAAAATAGAAAACATGCCTAAAAGAAAATTATAGCAATGGATTTATGCAAACAAGAGCAGGATTTAAAAAACCAATTGAAGATCTACTAAACATTTGTTCATGCCACTGTGGGATTTGAAGGCTGATTACATGAAAATATCCTTAAGCTTTGTCAGATATGAGATTTCCAAAATAATTAGGCCTACATTGACATAAATCTTATTTCCTTGGTAGATATTTCAATGACCAAAAACATTATTTTTCGGGGAGAGAGAGAAAAAAAAACTCAGTCTGAAGAGGACTGGACAGAGGGCTACATGGCTCACTGCACTAAAGCTTTCCTGAGAAATGGGACCTGTGCATTGCTTTTGGACTATGCCAGTTGAACAAGTGGCAGAATGACAAGCTTGCTTTCCACAGGGAAAGCAAAAACTGACTTTTTTCTCCTTGTCAGCTGTAGGTAAGGATCAGCCAATAGCACATCTAGCAGTGCCTCATAATATCATAGAACGAGTTCAGTGTTGGAGCAGGCAATCCAAATGGAGCAGAATGCCCATACAAGGATACATGAGACCTTTCAAATGCACAGTTATTGGTATTTTAGGTCATTTAACTACTTCTATATCTAGGACAGTCCCACATAAGCAACACCAATGCCTACAAATGTAATGTGATGTAAGATGGAGAGACCACTGTCATGAAAAAGAGAGAGAATGAAGCAATTTGGTATTTACTGTACTAGCTGACCATAAATTTGAATATGAGGTGATCTAGTACCTCAAAGCATTGTCACTGGTCACCATTATTCTGATCACTTGAAAGACTCATAGAATTCTGTACCCCAAAGAGGTCTCCACAGGCATGCTGAATACATGTTTACATTTTAACAAGTTACTTGGATAATTTGCACATGCATTAAACCTGGAGCAAAATTATAAATGTCTGTTATTCTGCTTCTGATATAGATGAGAAAATGAGGATTAGAAAAGGATCTCATGATTATACAATGATAGCTTTTTAAACAGAAGAATAAAACATAGACTTCATGATCTCTGCATTGGCAATGTTCTTTTTAATTGTCCTGGTTCTCTCCATGTTTTTCTTTGACATTCCATAGTTTTTATGATTCTAAGACATTAGACATTTAATACACAGAGAGATTAAATAACTAACTTAATGCAATCTCATAGTTGGCGTTTAAATCCAGGCCTGATCACCTAAACCCTGTGATATTTGCTCTGGAGCTCCATTCCCTGCCTACATACTTTGCTTGTCAACCTAGAGACTCATGATGCAGAAATATGGAAATTAGAGCTAATGAAGACCCTCTATGCAAAACTTCACTAATTACTCTTTTATTTTCATTGGGAACTTCAATTATTTGTTGCTGAGTTTTCTGAAAACTGAATACATCTACTCTCCTCAAGTGTAGAGCATTGTTTCTTAGTTGAGTGTGTTAATACTTGGTCAAGTCTAATAGCAGTTGGCTCCTAACTTAGTGCTTGAATTACAAGTATTCATTCCTAAGGCATCGGAGTCCCAGAAGTTTCTATAGTTGTGATAAACCTTTTTAAATATAGTTCTCTAGCTACAGTCACCATCTATCACAAAAGAACTACAAAATCACAGCTTCCTATGATAATCAATGTGAACTCTACGATGGATGCCAAGAAAATAGACACTACTTCTACTATGAGAACTCATATAAATGGTTTTCGTCTTTGAGTCTCAATTGCTTGATATCTTGAAATTTCTTGACCAAACCAGTAAGAATAACAAGCCTTTCATCTGTAACACATTGAATTGTACCATAGCATGTACTACTATATGTTGGCAATGTTTGTTAAATTTTCACACTCTTTCACCATTTGTATAGTTGTCCTACCTCACAGACTATATCATTGTCACTTTTGTATCCCTAGGGTTCTCAGCATGTAAGCCAAAAGCTCCCTCATGCTTTGGAAAGTTTCAGATAATATTTTGTCTCAAATAACACAGAAGAGAACACTTGACTTTTCAAGTAACAGGGCCAGATTTGTTGTGATGATTTTTGTAAGTAAACACCTAACAAGATAAACCATAAAATACAGCTACATGCATCCTTCTTACTAGGGAATATTTGGTATCTGAAAGACTGAAAGAGTCTGGCGATTCAACCAAAGTTGGGATCAGTGCATCAGGATCAAAATTAGTGATCCTTCTCCATTTTTTTAGCCATAATTTCTCCTATTTTATTTATTTTATGGCTGAAAGAGGGATGGCAGACAGTAACACAATGATATTTTCGGGAAACTTATAGTGATATAGTGAAAACTATTGTTCGTATTTCTAGCAATTTCTAAGCTCTTCAGAATTTTAAAGGCCAGGAATTCAGGTAAAAGTATGAGGATTCATTGAGACTCTCCTGGATCTTGGAAGTAAACATTGTAAAGGCTTTCAGCCTTTCATTTCATTCAGTCAGCTACTTAGGATACTGAGAATTCTACTTCTTTATCTTCTGTGCTCGGGTACATGGAATCCAAAGATGAACAAGATAAGATTTGTACTGCTGATGGGTTCAGTCAGTGGGAGGCACAGTAATTCTGATAGAGAAAATATGAATATTATACACAGTTACTGTTTGTTATGCAATGAGAACTGACTGTTCTAAGGGGTGAGAGGCAGCAGTGATTAGCCTCACCTTCAGAGGTGGAGCTTCAAGAAGCAAACAGAAAAGAGGAGGAAAGAGACACAGAACAAAGACTTGAAATTAGAGTTAAGAAGTGAGCAATGTCTAAAAGCATTACCACCAAATTCCCAAGTGGAGGAAATGGCTAGATACTGAACACTTCTTGAAGAGGAAACACCTGTTGAGGAAGGATGAGCAGACAGAGCATGCAGGTAATAAGAAAAAAATTGCTATGTTTAAAGATACTTGAGCAGAGAAAGGCCTTGTCGGACATCAATGGGAAAAGAGGCCCTTGATCCTCTGAATGCCCAATATCCCAGGGTAAAGGAATGCCAGGGCAGGAAGGCAGGGGTGGGTGGGTAGGTGGGGGAAGCACCCTCATAGAAGCAGGGGGAGGGGAATGGGATAGGGGTTTCTGGAGGGGAAATCTGGAAATGGGATAAGATATGAAATGAAAATAAAGAAAATATCCAATAAAAGAAAAAGAAGATAAAAGAAAGGAAAGAAAAAGAAAAGAAAGAAAAAAGAGAAAAGAAAAGAGACTTGAGAAGCTGTGGAAGGCAAGGTCCATAGATAAAGGTTACAGTCAAATCAAATCTGCAGTGTGAATGGAAGTAGAAATGATGGAGAAGTAGGAGCATACATCATAAAGGCAAGGGAGGCTAAATAAAGTTGCTTCTGAGCCTAAAAATGAAGACAGAAGTAGAATTATCAGTGTCCCAAGTAGCTGACTGAATGAAACGTAGCATATACAATGTTTAATTCTAAAGTTGCCCATCAATCTTAAATGAAAATTTTGGTGACTTCATGACTATGTAGAGAACGAATATAGAACAAAACTTTAGTTTCTACTATAAACAAGCTAATACCATTTGAATGACAACTACAAGCTAGCCACTGTCTAGGACAACAAAGCGGGTGGTTTGTGACCTAGAAATAAAGTACTACATGAACAAGTTTGATGTACTGTGTGTATCCTATGCAGAAATTGCCAAATTCTTCTCTTATGCACATTTATTCAACCATTTTTTTCTACTATAGTAGCAAACCACCTTCCTAAATGGAGTACCTGTGAAGTCTCCATGTACTTGTTTGAAGTTAAGTGTTGCTGACTGGAAAAAAAAAATCACAACAAAGTTAAAAATACTGTTGGCACCATTTAGCTGTGTCAGCTGCGACTGGATATGATTAGTTTGCAATCAAGGTAGTAGCAATTGCTATGATCTCATTAGAAGCTCAAGTCAGATGTGGTGTGCTATTATTCTTGAACAAAGCATTCCATTATCTTCCTGTCTGTTGGCCAAAGTGATCATGGTATACAATCTACTTAGCTCTTAAAAGACACCTTAACTATCTTAGCCCATGACTCTTGGTCTTCTA
The DNA here is from genome assembly GCF_004785775.1 of Grammomys surdaster. NCBI lineage: Eukaryota > Metazoa > Chordata > Mammalia > Rodentia > Muridae > Grammomys > Grammomys surdaster. Next base: position 835,840 of record NW_021620581.1, on the reverse strand, counting down.
GTAACTTAACTTGGCAGCTTGTTTCTTCAAGGTCAGTCCTAGATGTTTCTCTGACTCAGGGAATTCTTAAGTCCTCCTTTAAAGGATTTCATCTGAATAATTCCTGACAGTATGAATTAATATCTCCTTTTATTAAATCTAAATTAATTATGGACCATTAATTTATGTGTAAAATTACTTTTATCTTGCCATAAACTATAAGCTAGATATTAGTCACCGATCTTGTCCACACTAGAGGGATATGATTATGTATGATTATGGCGATATATAGAGCAGAGAGCAGAAGTCATAAGAAAGTAGCCTCTGATCTGTCCACTACAAGAGATTCTGTTCTTGTTCATACTTGAAAACTATCAAAGTAGACATATCATAGATTTGAACAAGTCTAACTGTATATAAAATATATCACTTTGTTTTTATTCTATGCTCAGGATTATCTTACTAGACTATCATTCCTTCAAATACTCACATCTTTAGACTTGACAGCTTAATCTTTTCCCTAGCTAATTATAAAATAGCTGTGGCTATTTCGGTTTATCTCAACAAATCTTCTACTCATCCTCAGTAATTTTTTCCATTATTCTTCCAAAACCTTGCTGTTCCACAAGGCCCAGCTGTTTCTGAAATATAACTAAACTTAGTTAAGTTTAAACTGGATAGTTTACTTAGTTAAACTGGGTAACTGCATGTTTAACTTAAAGGTTTCCATAATCACTATCATGAATTACATTTTACTTACTCTCCCTCTTTACTAATTATAGAAGCAGCAGTAAGAACAAAATAATGAAGGAAGTGATACTACGCTCAAATGGGCTGTAACCTTTTTGAAGTTTTCAAAAGAAAGAAAAAGAGACTTTGAAACCGTTGGAAATATTGCTCTTTCCTCCTCCCTCCTGCCACTCTTTCTCCTTTGATTCTTTGAAAAGGAAACAATGCTTTGTGCCTCTAAAGAAAAAAAAAGATCAAGAACAGTATTTTTCTGTTTGTGCATCCAAATTTTATAAGGAGCCATGAGAATGGAGAATATATATTAGAAGTTGTTTGTTTTCTGAAAAATGTTCATCAAGACTACATATAGACATAGAGAATTCATCTTACCCTACTCAGAATATCTAAGCTATAAAACAAAAACAAATAAAAAAAAGTGAACACCAATGTTGATAGGAATATGGGGAAAAGAGAACCTTTATTTTCTGTTGTTAGGGTTACAAACTGGTGTACCATTATGAAAATTAGCATAGAAAATTATCAAAGAGGATAAAAATAAATCTACCATATGACCACACTTTAGCATAGGCCCAAAGAATTACACCGTCATATCCCTCAGATACCTGCTCAGCCATAGTATCTAGGAAATGTAAACAGCTTAAATGTCTGTCAACTGACAAATAATAAAAATGTGGTACATATATTCTATTGAATATTATTTGGCCCTAAATAATAAAATTACAAAATTTGCAGGTAAAGTAATGGAGTAAGAAAATATTATATTGAGTTGAAGTAATCTCGATACAAAAAGACAAATGCACTATGTGTCCTCTTATATTTGTGGATCCTACCTTCAAATTTTTAGATAATTGTATATAACCTGCAGTTACTATAGATGCCAGGGCAGTGAAAAAGGACCATGGCGGTGGGTGAGTGGGGGGAGAATAGAAGTTATAGAATGGGGACACAGATTCTATGAAGGCAAAAATGGAAAAGCTAGTGGTGGATACGAATGGGGAGGGACGAGGGAGAACAACAAGGATGGAGAGGGAAAAAGAGTGATAAATAATTAATTCTTAGCCTTAACTTCCTAGGACCTAATGATAATTCTATGAAACTAATTGGAAGGTGTTCATCTAAAAATATAAAGTATGCACGGTGGCTATGTTAGAGCCTAGACACCAGGTGAATAGTATTTGACTTTGTAAATGAAGCAGTGCTGAAAGAAAACTGCTATGGAGTCAGGCAAAGTTAGATTCGAGTTCAAACCTGGTCTTTATATATTGAGTGACATTAGTCAATTCGTAAACTCAGAATATTAGTTTTCATACTTGTGTACCTAAAATATTGGTACTTCCCTCATAGCAAATGTAATGGAGTTGTCATGAGAATGAACTATTGCATAAGATCCTGAAAGCGGATATGTAAATTCCACACCCAAAGCTTACTTTGTCTACTTGAGCCTCACCAGATTGTTGTGAAAATGATTCAAGACACTTCTTATAAAAGGTTTAAGACAGAGCATAGCGATGTTCAGAAAATAGTAGTTGTTATTATTGTTATTTACATTGCTATAACCTACTAATGACAATAGCAGGTAGTTATTGTGATTTCTCATACATACTATTTATTATAGCATTCTGGTTTCCTGTGTCCCCTAAGTGGATAAAGGAGTTGCTTGTTGTCTCTCACGCCACACATCTTCTTACTTGAAGCAGTAAGTAGTCAAGGGTTAGAGACACAAAATTATTAGTTTTCAAATAATATTCCCTGAAGATAAGTCCCCAATGAATTCTCTCTTCCTTTCCCTGTTCTTGATTAGAACACACACACAGAGAGAGAGAGAGAGAGACAGAGAGAGAGAGAGAGAGAGAGAGAGAGAGAGAGAGAGAGAGAGGGAGGGGGAGGGAGGGAGGAGGGGGGAGGGAGGGAGGGAGGGAGGGAGGGAGGGAGGGAGAGAGGGAGAGAGAGAGAGAGAGCGAGAGAGGGAGAGAGAGAGAGAGAGAGAGAGAGAGAGAGAGAGAGAGAAAGCAAGTTTTGTAATTTTTTCAACATCCTCTGTCAAGCCTCATGTTTTTCCCTTGAATTTGTTATTCACTGAGAACTTTGTACAATGTATTTCTTATATTGACCCCTCTCCTTCCAGATTTCCTCTGTCATTCCTTATTATTCAAATTTGGCAGGTGTTTGTGTTTTTTTTTCTCCATCAAATACAGTTGTTATATGTGGCCTTCTGCTGGAGTGAATAATCTGTCAATGGCCACACCCATAAGTAAAATTGATTTCTTTCTCCTAGAATCTACTAATTGTCAATAGATCCTTGTGTAAGGATGGGGCTTCATGTCAAACCCTCCTTCCATGTTGTGATTTTCTCTGACAAGAGCTTGCACGTGTCTTATGCTTGATGTCTCAACTACTGTAAATGTTTTTTATTAATTATTTTAATTTCATTTTTTATTTATTCACTTTATATTCCTCTTATTGCCCTGTTCCAAGTCACCTTTCCCACACTCCTTCCCCCATTCCTCACTTCCCTTCTCTGAGCAGGTGGGGGCTCCATGGGTATCTCTCCAACCCTGGCACTTCAGGTCTGTACTAGGCTAGATACTTCCTCTCCCGTGGAGGCCAGACAAGGCATCCCGGCTAGAAGAACATATCCTTCATACAGTCAACAGTTTTTGAGATGGCTCCTATTCCAGTTGTTTAGTACCCACATGAAGGCCACGGGGGCACACATGCTAAATATGAGCAGGGAAGCCTAGGTCCAGCTCATTTACTTTCTTTGGTTGGTGGTTCAGACTCTGAGAGACCCAATAGTTCAGGTTAGTTGACTCTTGGGCTTCCTGTGGTGTTTCCTATCCCCTTCAGGGCCTGAAATCCTTCCTCTTATTCTTCCATAAGAATCCCCAAGCTCCATCCATTATTTGGCTATGGGTGTCTGTATCTGTCTGAGTTAGTTGCTGAATGGAGCCTCTCAGAGAACAACATGCTCCTGTCTGCAAGCATAACAGAGTATCATTAATAGTGTGAGGGATTGGTGCTTGCCCAAGAAATGGGTCCCACGTTGGGCTAGTTATTGGTTGGCCATTTCCTCACTCTGTTCCCTCCCCTGAGCCTGCATTACTTGTAGAAAGGATAAATTTTGGATTGAAAGCTTTGTGGGTAGGTTGGTGTCTCTAATACTTCACTGGCGTTCCTGTCTGGTGGCAGGAGGTAGTCTCTTCAGGTTCCATATCTACAGTGTAGTGACTCACAACTAAGGTTACAGTCATTGATTCTTAGCTGCCTCCCTTATCCCAGGTCTCTGCCTTGTCCTGGAGAGGTCTCCCCACACACAAACATCTTCATCCATGTCAATTTAAGACTCTGATTTATCTTCACAGCCATCTAGCCATCACTCTTGTCCTTCCCCACATCTGATGCTAAACCCTTCATTCTCCTCCCCATCCCCCTCCCTCTTACCATCTGCCTCTTATGACTATTATTCTGCCTTCTGAGATTCAAGCGTCCTCACTTGGGTCTTCCTTCCTGTTTAGCTTCTTTGGGTCTGTGGAATATAACATGGTACCTGTATTTTATGGCTAATATTCAATTATACGTGAGTACATACCATGTTCTTTTGGGTCTGGATTACTTAATTTAGTATGATATTTTCTAGTTCTACCAGGGACAACCCATGTAGCATTTAAAGTTCTAGCTAAAGTACTTAGATTAAAATCGTCATTTTACAGATGATGAAAAACCAAAAGCTTAACCAGATGACAAAGCCTCTCATAGAATATGGTAGATTAGAATACACTCCCTGTAATGAACCAAGCTGCCTGCAGCATGATTTTGTTAAAGAATTAGCATAGCATGAATGATGTCACAGCCAAAAAAGGCCTTCTTTGAAAACCTGCGTTTTAATCACTGGTATCTATCTGGTCCTTTTTTGTTGTTGTTCTTTATATTTATTTTCATTTTTTTTTAATTTACTTTTTTTACACTCCAGATTTTATCCCCTCCCCCCATCCACTCTCCTACTGTTCCACATCCCATACCTCCAACCCACCACCTGTCTCCATGAGGCTGTTCCTATCCCACAATCCCTGCCCCATCTGACCTCTAAACTCCCTGGGGCCTCCACTCTCTTGAGGGTTAGGTGTATCTTCTTTGACTGAATTCAGACCCAGCAGTCCTCTGCTGTGTATGTGTTGGAGGTCCCATATCAGCTGCTGTACCCTGCCTGGTTGGTGGTCCAGTGTCTTAGAGATCCCAGGGGTCCAGTTTAATTGACACTGCTGGTCCTCCTACAGGGTTGCCCTCCTCCTCAGCTTCTTTCAGCTTTTCCCTAATTCAGCCACAGGGGTCAGCAGCTTCTGTCCATTGGGTACAAATATCTACATCTGACTCTTTCAACTGCTTGTTGGGTCTTTCATAGGGCAGTCATGATAGGTTCCATTTTGTAAGCCCTCTCCATAGTATCAGTAATAGTGTCAGGCCTTGGGACCCCCCCCTCTTGAGTTGGATCCCACTTTGGGCCTGTTGCCCAAAAGGAACCTTTTCCTCAAGTTCCTCTCCATTTCCATCCCTACAGTTCTTTCAAACAGGAATAATTATGTGTCAGAGTTTTGACTGTGGGATGGCAACCCCCTCCCTCACTTGATGCCCTGTCTTCCTGCTGGAGGTGGACTCTACAATTTCCCTCTCCCCACTGTAGTGCATTTCATCTGTCTCTCCCTTTGAGTTCTGAGAGTCTCTTACCTCCCAGGTCTCTGGTGCATTCTGGAGGGTCTCCCCAACCTCCTACCCAGAGGTTGCTTATTTCCATTCTTTCTGCTGGCCTTCAGGGCTTCAGTCCTTTTCCCTCACCCAATATCAGATCATGTTCCCCTCTCCACCCCCCACCCCAGTCCACTTTCCCTCCCAGGTCCCTCTCTCCCTCCCCACTTTGTGACTGATTTCTTCTCCCTCTCCAGTGGGACTGAGGTGTCCTCCTCACTGGGGCCCTTAATCTTAACAATTTGGCATTGAATTTAGCAAAACCTATATATTTCTTCTATAAAAGGTTTGTTAAAATGTTTTTGTTTCTTGATAATAAAATTAAATGAAAATAGTATGGTAGCTGAGAGAATAAACATGGGATATGTTTTACCTGGGCTGCCTTGTCTGTCCTCAGTGGGAGAGGGAATCATCTAACCTCTTAGAGACTTGAAGTACCTGCATGAGGGGATATTTAGGGGAAACCCCACCTACTCAGAGGCATAAGGAAAAGGGACAAGGGAAGGATTGTGGGAAGGCATAACAGACCTGAACGGAGGGACAGTGAGTGGGACATAAAGTGAGTAAGTGCCAAGGACAAGGCTTGGAGAGGGGCTCCTAGTTAGGAGTGTCTGTGAGCAGCAAAAAGAGTGACTAGAAGTCAAATCGTGGGTCCAAGCTGGCAGCCTAAGTTCTGCTGAGTTGACTTTGCATAAGTCTCTCTCTCTCTCTCTCTCTCTCTCTCTCTCTCTCTCTCTCTCTCTCGTGTGTGTGTGTGTGTATGTGTGTGTGTGTGTGTATGTGTTTCTGAGACTCCAAACAGTTTTCATACCTCAACATAGACTTACAGACTTAAAGATATGGTTCTCAAGAATTTTTGGCCAGGTAGTGTTCGCATATCCCTTTCATCCCAGCATTCAGGAAGTAGATGCAGGTGGATCTCTGAGTTCAAGACCAGATTAGCCTACAGAGCAAGTTCCAGAACAGCCAGGTCTACATGGAGGAAGAGGAATACTATCTCCAAAAAATTTGACAGGGCAGAGATTAAATAAATTTGTCTATAGGTAGTAAGAGTCCCATTTCTGAATGCTTTAACATTTTTAGATTTTCCTTAGGCATTTGAACTATATAGCTGTTAGAAATATTGGAAGTACTTGAATAATTTTGCTTCCTCTGCTGTGGATAGCAGAAAGGTAATGGCTAACTGGTAGGGGAGGATGAAATCAAAGCTTCTTTTCTGAATATGGGACAAACACTATTATAATTTATTCTGTGTGTTCTCTTAAGGAACATACTGAAGTTCGAACATCATCTTAAATTTTCATTCACCTTCTCACTCTGCTCCATCTTTTCCTTTACTCTTTTCTCATAGGAGTAAAATATCTTCAATATCTCCTTTCTGGAGGATCCTGATCTAGGATTATATATGGTCAGGAGTACTTTATAAACTAGAAATAGAAATAGAGTGCCCACATGCTTTGGCTTGTCTCTGACAACTTTCTAATTGTGTTTTCTTGAAGTACTTATTAGTCATATATGCTTTCATTTACATTGAGACAAATTTTATCATTACCTTCAGTATAAAGTGCTCCAGAAATATTGGATAGAATAAAACTAAAAGGATAGTGATAATGATTACAGTTGGTCAAGCAACTAATTTGCCTAACTTCTCTTAAATTAATGAAGTATCTGATTAAATTTGTACCCCAATTTCAAGATGAGTTCTGTGACTTTTTTTCCTTTTCTTTATTAGTTGAAAATAGACTCTTTTGTCATATAATACATCCTAACTACAGTTTCTCATTCCTCCACTCCATCCAGTCCTGCCCTAACACTCCCCACTCCCTGTTGTCTCCCATCTTCCCCAGATCTATTCTCCTCCCATTTCTCTTCAGAAAAGATCAGGTATCCAAAAGTCTACAGCCAAACTGAACCAAACAAGGTACAATAAAACAAGACAAAGTCCTCATATTGAGTCTAGAAAAGGTAACCCAATAGAAGGAAAAGAGTCCCAAGAATAGGCAACTGAATCAGAGAATATACCAGCCCACACTGTTAAAAATAATATTTAGACTATGATTTATATTTTACTGTCTAGGTAAAAGAATGTAATTTAGAAATAACTACTGGTAAAATTGGTTAATGGTAAACTAACAAAAATTTCAAAGATAATATATGAGTCATCATAAAAACCACACTGGGTAAAATTATATCTCTTTAAAGGAGAAGCATTAGCAACAATATTAACAGTGATGGCAACCATTTTTATTCTCATGACTCTTAAATTTACCGGAAATTTGTTCTCTTGAAGCCCTAATACCATCGATCATTATCACAGAAAAATTGAAAATGCATTTGTGAATCAAGTTAGCAACAGTTCTTTTCTAGTTAGAGATGAAGAATTGACCAATGGAGTCTTACCAGTGTTTGAGATATGTTTTTATTAGACAAGCATGATGGCCCAAACTTTATATAAAAGAATTCTTTCTGTATAATGGATATAACTACATCACATGGAAAAGAGATTTAGCATGTGCTAGAAGTGTTTGTATTCTGGGAAATGCGGACTGGTGGTCCTGAAGCAGTTGAGGAATGAGCCTAAGAATGTGTACTATATCCCATACATTCAACTGCAAACTCAAGCACTTTCTGAACAGATACTCCAAATTCTAACTTGTGAGGATTTATACAAGCTCTCTTGAGTTTTAATTGTAGATCACATTAACCAGTTTTCCTTTCAAAACTCAGTCTTCCTAGAAATGATACTTTGTATAGCTAAGTTGGTGTGTATGTGTGTGTGTGTGTGTGTGTGTGTGTTGTGTATGTGTGCTAATTTTTCTCATCAATCTATTGAATAAAGAGTTTCTTTCAAATTGTATTAAATGTGTCACACATACTGGTTAGCAACATTTCCTGTAATTTAGCTGTGGTTTTGTAAATCACATTAAGGAAGATTGCCTAAGTCTCCTTATTTTACCATAGAAATGTGTGCTAAGCATTTTTAGGAAAATTGTTGCAATTATTTTTCTAAAAGAAGCTTTAACTTTAGAAATTATTGATTTCCAGGTACTTAAAATTGTGACTTACTGATGGGGCATGTTCTTATTGTAAAAAGTTCTTCAATTTTTATGTAATAGCCATTTACTATAAGCTCACTGCTATGTTGAGGATAGAGCATAAGAGAGAGTTTGTCTTCATTTTTATAGAGAACTTTCTTTTGAAATTAATAACACCCTGGATTTAGTCCTTGAAAAATATGTTTACAGAGTTCTTGCATTAGTGTTTTATTGTTGTGACAAAATACATGAGATAAACTCCCTAAGGGAGGAAGGTTTTATTTTGGCTTAAGGATTCAGAAGTTTTAATACATATTTGGTCAGCTCCATCCTTTTCAGCCAAGGAAAGGCAAAAACATCCTGAAGTAAAGACTTGTGGAGGAAACTTGCTCACCTTGTCACAGCCTAGAAGGAGACAGAGGTTTAAAAAAAACTAGGTCAAGAAATAATGTACAAAGGCACACTCTTGGTGACTGTTGTTTCCAACTAGATGATGCTTCTTAATGGTGCATTTAACTAAGAACTAAAGTAATTGTTAATCCACTTATGAAGTCAATACTTTCTTGATACAATAATATCAATACTCTCTCAATAATGCCACCAACTAGGAAACAAGTCTTTCAATGCTGTCTTAATTACAGTTTTATTTCTGTAAAGAACACCTGACCATGGCAACTCTTTCAAAGGAAAACACTGAATTGTGTTTCAGAGGTTTAGTCCATTATCATCATGGCATTGTAGAGGCAGACATGGTGCTGGGGAAGTTAAGAGTTCTATACCCTGATTCTAAGACAGCAGAAGGAGACTATGTGTCACACTGTATATAGCTTGACTTGAGCATAGGAGACCTCAAAGCCTACCCCCCACAGTGACACATTTCCTCCAATAAGGCCATACTTACTCCAAAAAAGCCATACCTACTAGTAGTGCTATTCCCTATGAGCCAAGAATACATATGCAGGCGTCTGGGCAGGGTCGATACCTATTCAAACCACCACAAATGCATTAGCTGTTTTGCTATATGCTTACTTCATAACTAAACAATTACAATTTTATTGTAAAAGTAAGTCTGACTCATCTTAGCCTATGTGTGAAATATAGTTTACTGTCAAAATATTGGGAGTAAATATGATGTGGTCATATGTGACTATAATGCCATCAGGTGGGTGACTGAAGCAGGAGATTCTGAAACTTCAGAGCAGCTTGCTATATATAGTAAGACCTTATCTCAAAATAATAATGTGGGGTAAAAATATTATCATGACCTTTTTAAAATTAATCCCTCATAAGGTGATGATACAGTATTAGTTTTTTAGCTCTCTCACAATATCACCACTAAGGGTATGAGAAAAGGGTATACAGATCTGCCTTGTTATTTCTTACTTTAGAATGTGAACATACAATTATTTAAAAGATTATTTCTATCTTCAAATTTCGATTTTAATTTTCCAGTTGGTCATATTTAAGGACAATAGGAGTGCTGCCTGTTTTGAGTAATTTAACTAGGAATATCCTGTGTATGGAAGTATATAGTTTAAGAAATGTGTCTATAAAAAATATAGCTTTATTCTAAATGGAAACACATTTTAAATGAGTATCTTCTTTGAAACGATGAGTGTCACATAACTCATTTGCTTGCACTTGACCGAGGTTTTAATATTTCATTTTAGGCTTGATCATAGACCATCTATCTTTCTCTCTTTACTGATTGGCAAATAGACTCCTTTACTTATGAGAGAAAATGTGTAGGAGGATGAGGAAGGAGAAGTATCTCAAAGTGAGGATGATTAAGAGTTTTGTTTTTATTTGTACATGACAATATTTTTATATTAAAAAAATCATTGAGAAGAGACCTAAAGGTTAGACACTGAACATAATCACAGGAGAACTATCATATTGGCTTTCTCTTTGTATCCCAAATTATTCAATTATAACATTTGAAGGAATTAAGTGACTAATATAGAAAAAGACATCCAGGAAATATTTCTGAGTTAATATTGTTACTTAAAAGACTAAGTAGGAAGAAACTGTTCTAGGTAATTCAATATAGCAGTGCTTACATTTTAGTGAATTAGAATAAACAATATTAAAGTTAATATATAAAACATAGTATCAGGTAAAAAGTGATGAAGTTGGCAGTACTACTTTTGATTTTCATAAAATCACATCTGTGACAAAGTGACAATTAGTAGATACTTTAATTAGTTTTTATTCAAGTCAAGATTTCTCTGTATAGCCCTGGATGTCTTGACACTCACTATGTGGATTAGGTTGGCCTTGAACTCAGAGATAGATCCACCTGCCTCTGCTTCTGAAGTGCTGAGATTAAATGCATCCACCACCACCACACAGGCTAATGATTATTATTTCTTTACTGTGAAAATAATGGGAACCTACATAGGTATCAGAAACTGTAAGACCTTGGACTATGTGTGGTAGCATAGATCTATGGTGCTAATTACTTGGAAGCCTGAGGCAGGATAGTTATTTCTGACCAGGTGTTTCACACAAGCCAAGACAAGAGGTTACTATACAACAAAAACAAATGAAAGAATGAGGAAGGGGGAAGAAAGGATGGAGGGTGAGGAATGGGGGAGGCAAGGAGTAATGGAGAAGGAAGGGAATAGAAAGAAGGAGGGAGAGAGGGGAGAGAAGAAATAGATCTCAACTCCATGAGGCCAAAATTTGAGTAGTACTAAGGTTTGAATGTGGTTTGTGTTGATATGAGTCTGGATGACACTGTAAGTTGTTCTGTCTTATAAAAAGCAGTGAATTTCCAGGCTTATCCCTTGTCTTTAGAGCTTCCATTTTACAAGTAACATTTAATTTCATCTTGAATATAAATGCTTCTCGGTATATATGGAAACAACAGAATCAGTCTGGCACTACCTGTTGTAGTAATTAATTAAAACTGGCCTCTGGTTCATTCAACTACCTAAGCTGCAGCTGCTCTGCCTAGCCCAGCCGCCATGTTTCACAGCCTGAGGCCATGTACGCGCTGCAGCTAGAACAGGCTGCCAGAAACACCAGCCCTAGTACCCACTAGATGCCAGTGTGAGAGATGGCTCTGCCAATCTTCCACGCTGTCTTCGAAAGGCAGGGCATTTCCCAGACCATTCTGCCATCCATGCAGGCCCAGTAAGAGAAAGAGACTCTAATTCTTATAGATTAATTGAAGGCTTTATATGTTTGATAATGATTAATAACAAGATGCCCATACAAAGAGAGTTGTATCCCAATTAGCTAACCTAATTATAAGTTTATAAGTTGTTCCCCACGAGTGCTCTCCATACCTGTGTGGTTCTCCATCCTCTTACATCTCTGCCCTCCCTAGTTCCTCCTCTTCCTTTTTTCTCTTCCTCTCCCAACTCCCCCTCTTCCCCTCCTTACTCCTCCCACCTTAGCTCCTCCTACAACTACCTATGTGATACATAGTGATAAATAAGTTATTCTTAACAACAAAAATAAACATAAGCAAATTGGAGCCATTATGAATACAAAGGCATATTAAAGTCATAACAGGAAGAAGAATTCCAAGAACTTATTGAACACAACAGACAAAGGGAAGGGTACAACAATACCATCTGCGTTTCCCAAAGAACACTTAACATTACAATCATGACAAGTCCACTAAATTGTCATCTGGACAACTCCTATGTGCATTGAAAGACCAGAATGCAGAGAACTCTCGGCCGTTCTGTGGGCTTCAGCTCAGTTTAGTATCCACTACTGCTTATTGTAGTATATTTTAATTTCCCACCTTTATAAATTATCCATTGTCCACCTACTTGTCTATTTGTCTGGACCTGATGTCTACTCATCCCCCTCCATATATCTAGACTTTACCTCTACCCTCTGTGGTCCCAGAATTTGCTTCTGTAGCTAAACAGGATCCTGGTTTGACTACCCAAAAATATCTCCAGCAGAACTCTAGCATGGTTAGTTGTCTGATATCCTCTCACACAGAGACTCCTTTGTACCCTATCTGATTTTCCCTACTATCTACCATTCAGCTAGGCCTCTTTGAAACTCTTTGAAATCTGTAGTAATCTCATAACACTTTATTGACATCTTCCAAGATATGTATGTGTTACTGTGGTTATATAATGCATGATATTAGCATTAAAATTAGTGATTAAGATCCAGATATAGGAATCCATGCCTTCATAAACAGTTATCAAGAAAATCAGGACTAATTGAAAAATTGCTGTCACTGAGACCAACTTACCTTGTGAATTTATTGTTATACTAGAAATTCTGACATTGTGAAAAACACACATATTTATGTTTGCTTCTTACAAGTGTGCTCATGACAAAGTATTTCTTATTAAGTTTGTTTTGAAATCTGATTCCCAATATGAGATTATTTGATGTCTTAAAGTACTTACCATGCAATTAGGTAAAGATTTTGCTTAACCAGATTGGATTTATTTTCAACGAAGAAGGTTGTTACAAAGTGAAACATTATCTGTGTTTTGTACGTTCCATACACATGTAGAAGCACTGGAAGCTCCTTGCTAGTCCCATTCTTGTAGACTTCCCCATCTTCCTAAAACTATGAGCCAAAATAGAAGTCTCTACTTTATAAACTTCCTAGCCTCAGAACACAGATTAAGACTAATGGTCTGAAAAATATCAAGAAGGCATCACTAACATACTCAGCAAATAATTGATGCTAAAGAGATTGATCATGGTTAAGTGCATGAGCAGCTTTTCCAAATGACATGAGTTCAATTTTCAATACCCATATAATGGCTCACAATTATCTCACACCATCTTCTGGCCTCTGTGGGTACCAGGTATCCACATGGTGTACAGATAGAAATAAAGTGAATTGCCCATATATATAAATTAATAATGATTGTACAATTAATAATAATATGAAATTACTATATTATACAAGAGTTTATGATCCATGGTGAATAGTTTGTTTTTCAGAAGGCAACGGCAAGCCATGCTTCAACTTGGTTTTGCTGTTAGAAATTAGAATGGCTATTTGTACATAGTCATCATTTCAATGGAGCAATTTCTACTTACTACCAGATAATTGGATCATAAGATATGGATATGTTCTGTTATTATGTGGGAAGCAGGTAGATACATTTAGAAATATTATTCATGAGTATATTAAATATACTTTTTAGTTCTGCTGTTCCTGGCTGTGAGATCTTACCAAATACTTAGCCTCTTTGAATATTCTACCCTTCTTCGTCTCTGAAATGCAAATAATACTAGTAGTTATTTATTAGGATTGCTGTGATGATTGAATGAGTTAATACATAAATACTGCTAATTACAAACCTAAAAATAGATATGTAATAATTGGTGCACAATAAGCTTTAGCTTTATTATTCCTTTTGAAAATTAAGGTACACAAACAAAAATAATATACTTATGCACATGTACATGGATGTATATTCATTTGAACTAGAATGTAGGACAGATATCCTTGCATGTATATATGTGCATTTTTGGATACAAAGAATGCACATATATACATGCAAGGATATCTGCCCTTCACCACTTAGTAGCCCCTGGACCTAAGGTGGATTACTGAATCCCTTTTGGTTTTCAAAACATACTTCCAAACTATAAAATAAGGCTGATAATAGTTTGCTTCATAATACAGAAAACCAAAAATAACAGTGATGATTTTTAAAATGGAAGTTTGTCATGAAGTAATCTAGGGTCAGAACAACCAGAAGTACACCATTTCTAACATCTACAGTGACTTAGTCTCCTTCTGTCTTTATGAATTAGAAGCTCTTGAGCTTCTATCTTCAAAGTTGCTGCATGATCCAAGGAAACTAAGAGTTCTAGTCACTCAGGCTACCTGCGGGGGTGGGGGACAGGGGTTGCCTTAGCTATATATAGCCAAAAGAGAGGCTAAGAACGTTGTTTAGTTGGCAGAATTTCTACTCCTAATGAAACTTACTTTCTTCATGAAGCAAGAAAGTAGATATTTGATGGGTAGCTGGCAAGAACAGCCGTGCATGCAAATAGGATTGGTTTAAAAGTTTCATGAGGTACTGGAAACATTGCTACCAGCTCAGTTTCTGGCAGATATTATACGTTTAATAAAAAGAACATGATACATGTTCTGCCTAAAATCTTTACTCTAAAAGCAAGAGTAAAATAACCACAAATGCTGGTATAAATAGAAATCTGTGGAGTTTAAACCTATAGAAAATACGCCTGGTTTAATGATAACGGTTCTTCTTCCTACAGATCAGGATCACAGTTTGATTCATTCTATAGTGCTATGTAAAACTGGGAAATAAAAAATCCTTAACCTTGTTGGGCTAGGGTTGAAGGTATCTGAATCATCCACAAGGAAGGGATTGGGCCATTTTTCTGTGAATGAACTTTTAGAACAATAAGAAAATAAAAACAAAAGAACAGGCTTAGATTTTAACAGCTGTCAAGGACTAATGAGAATATGTCAATTTTATTCTTTTTAACAGAATTATCATAGTTGATTTAGAGTTCTTTCACAGGAATTGTTCGTTTTAGGCAGATACATAAATTAAACGTGCCTTTAAGATCAAAATTAAAAATTAAGTTTTTAGAACTGTAGCCTGATTAAATGATTGTCACAAATCCATTAGTTATTCTTTAATTTCATTAATGCCTAAAAAGAAATAATTTCTCCAGACATAAATACAATGAGTATTACATGATCTCTTTCTCACACACACACAAGTATTCATATTCCTTGTGTTTTAATTTCAATACATGAGTGGCAGGCACCTTAATTTGAATAAAAAGCAAGGAGAAAAGAATGTTACATTTGTTAATTGAATCATGCCCCATCACTAATCTTAACCACATTAATTAGTGGATTGCTCTAATTCAAATTCCCCGTTTAAAGTGTTGGATGACTCATATCTCTTTTAAGTTATAAGCTTGCGTCTTGAGACTTTACTTTCTACAGTACAGAGTTGTCAGACTCAGGAGTGGGATATTATAACTGAGAGCCTCTTTCTGACAGATTTACTAGAGCAGAAATATACCTTAAACATAATTTGTATAATTTTAAAATATAGACAGAAACATGATACAACACAAAATGATCACATTTTAAGTACCTGAAATACTTAATTTACACTTCATGAAACAGTTACTGTAAAGAATTACATACCATCTCTCTGTATGTGAAAATATCTGGAAATAGGAAAGGAATCTTAAAGGAACTGAACAATGTTCTGTGCTCTTGCAAAATCAGACTCCAATTGGCTTCACTTTCCTTTGTCTTCGTTTGCTATGGTGATTTATAACATGCAGGGAATGTTTAAATCTAATTTTCATTCTAACTTTTTCTGTTGTTTTTTCCTTCCACCTTCCTCATTCCTAGCCTCCATTATACAGAAATTTTGGCTTGAGTTACATATCAAACTAATATTCATTAAGTAAAGTAAATACATTTCACTATGATGGTTTACTTGCACCACAGAAAATATTTTCAAGCACCCACAAATATCATAGAAGGAAAACAATGTAATAATCATTGTTGAATATAAACCTAATATGAAGATCTATATACAACCTATACACCAGATTGGTGAATTTAGAAGGAACAACAACGGGGTAGATTTTGGTAGGTAACTTCCTCTTGCTTTCACTCACCTGAAGTTAATCTTCCCTTTTAGCTCCACCCCCACCATACCTGTTGCAGAAAGGAAAGAAAGAAGTATGAACATTTTGAGTGAGCATATACTCTATATCCATACTTTGCCACATTTCTTCTGTTTTTTTTTTATTTTTCAAAAATAATTTTGGGAAGTTATATTCATTTTCAACACCACAATCTCACCAATGGACAGGACATTGAAACAGAAACCAGAGACACAGTGAAACTAACAGAAGTTATCAACCAAATGGATTTAATAGATATCTACAGAACATTTCACCCTAAAAAAAAGAATACACCTTCTCAGCACCTCATGGTACCTTCTCCAAAATCGACCGTATGGTTGTCACAAAACAATCCTCAACTGATACAAAAAGATTGAAATTATCCCATGCATCCTGTCAGATCACCATGGCCTAAGGCTGGTCCTCAATAACAGTAAAAACAACAGAAAGCCCACATACACATGGAAACTGAACAACGCTCTACTCAATGATAACTTGGTCAGGAAAGAAATAAAGAAAAAATAAAAGACTTTTTAGAATTTAATTAAAATCTTGAAACATCATACTCAAACTTATGGGACACAATGAAAGCAGTGCTAAGAGGAAAGTTCATAGCACTAAGTGCCCTGGTAAAAAAACTGGAAAGATCTTACTTTAAAAACTTAACAGCACACCTGAGAGCTCTAAAACAAAAATAAACAAACTCACTCAAGAGGAGTAGACCGCAGGAAATAGTTAAATTCAGGGCAGAAATTAATCAAGTAGATACAAAGAGAACAATTCAAAGAATCAACAAAACCGAAAGCTGATTCTTTGAGAGAATCAACAAGTAGATAAGCCCCTAGCCAAACTAAGTGAAGGGCCCAGAGGCAGTATCCAAATTAAAAAAAAATTAGAAATGAAAAGGGAGACACAACAACAGAAACAGGAAATTCAAAAAAATCAGTAGATCCTACTACAAAATCCTATAGTCAACAAAACTGGAAAATCTAGATGAAATGGATTGTTTCCTAGACAGATACCACATACCAAAGATAAAACAAGAGCAGATAAACTATCTAAACAGACCCATATTCCATAAGGAAATAGAAATCATTAAAAACCTCCCAACCAAAAAAAGGCCACGGCCAGATGGATTTAGTGTAGAATTCTACCAGACATTCAAAGAAGACCTGATACCAATATTCTTCAAACTATTTCATATTTCCATTTAGTTTCTTTTGGATTCTGCTGCTGAGTCTGATTCATGTTTGCTGTTTGCTATTGAACTGGACTGCCTGTATCCTTACAACAAAGACTGCCCCAAGGAACTACTTCTAAACAGGTCCACAGCTCCCTTTTCCTATTAACCTTTATTTTCCCCTACCTCTGGTTTGTGGGCTAGAAGGGAGGTTGAAGAGTTTAAATAAAGGAGGTTTTGAAAGATATAAACCTACAGAATTCACACCTATTTGGGCCCATAATATGTGTTTTGAACTACATTACATTCACCAGGATGTTGTTCCCTCTAAATTCACCAATCTGGCAAAGCCAGGTTGTATATAGGTCTTCATATTAGGTTTGTATTCAACAATGAATATTACATTGTTCAAATCTCACACATTTAAAAAAGACACTTTGCAGCATCTCCTGAGAGTCTAACTTCTTACCAATTCCTAACCACAATTTATTGTGATAAATTTCAATTTGTCATCCTGTTCTACCCTCCATTTCTTCTCTGGTTCTCTTTGAATCTGTATCTGCATGTTTGTTGCTCTTCTAATAATGTACCAAAGCTCAATTACTGTCTGTTATAGGACCATAATATCCCAACAACAAATATGCTTCTGAAACCCAGCTATCAGTACTGCAGTAGTATGATAGGATGCTCTTCACATTCATTTTTCTATTTATACAAAGGGTATAGGTGTGAAGTAGCCACACAGTTGTTCAGCACTGTGTTGTGGAGGAGCCATAGGGAAGAGATCATACAACTGGCTAAAGAGAATTGACCTGCCTAGAAGGCTGAAGTGAAAAATATGTGAAATTAAAACAATACTTGGAAAGACTGATAATCAATCACTAGTAAGGATAATAGTCTTCCAAAAGAGGTGAGATAAAGGGTTTATATAGCTTCATAAATAGAACAATACTATTTCACAATGTATTTGAAAGTAGAAAGAGTTGGAGCTCTTTGTTAACACTCAATTCACTAATACTGACAAATATGTTAATGATTATGTGCATTATATATCTATGTTTGATATAACATTAAATTATAGTAATTAAATGTCAATTTCATAATGCTTTAAGATACACAACATAGAAGCAAATGCTACATGGTTTAGTATAAGAGATACATTCTATCTCTTATTAAAGAGACATATTAAAGTAATATTAAAAGACATATTAAAGAAAGAGTATAGCTGGACTTTGGCTATTTTGTGGGTTCCTTTTCCTTCCACTCTTTCAACTCCTTAACACTACATAGGAGAGAAAAAATGGATAAAGTGGGAAGAGGGCAATGTATCATTAGATTGCTTCTTGATGTTTCAGGGGCTTGAAGTTCCTGGGGCAAGTTTGATCTTTGGCATCAGCTTATCTAGTTTGTTTTGTTTTTTTTTTTGTTAACTACTTAATTGCAACCAACAGCATCCAAACAACAAACACCAACTACCAACCTACACAACTCTTCTGGGTTGTATATAGTATTTACACACCCTCTAGAAACTCTCCAGAATTCCAAACATAATGCAATCACAGAAACTATCTGCCAGTGGCAAAATCACATCCCTGCTAGTGTATGAAACAAATTATAGTCAGATGCTGTGCACAGTCTGAAGTAGCCTCATATCCCAAACCTGGGCTTAAAATGAAAACACAGTCTTAAAATATTTCTGAGTTTTGAAAGAAACCAAAATCCTCACTACAAAAGGGACATATTAAAGAAAAAAAGGCAACCCTATCAATCATACTCCGGAACAGATGGCACCTATATCCTGAACAGAAATTATGAAAATGCAATATCTCATCTATTTTTTCTTGTTCATATAGAATCACTCTCCTATAATTAGTGTGTTTACTGCTTCATGAATTGTTTTCACCTTATACAGTTGTCTTGTCAATCAGCATTCAAAAGGATTAGGTCAAAGCTCTTCTGTAAATGTCAAAATCATGGATACTGAATTTCATTATATAAAATGGAGCAGTATTTGTATATACCATATACATATTCTTTTTTATATTTTATAACATTTAGAGATTTTTTATTATATTTTGTATAATGTAAATCAGATGTAAATATTGGTTAGCCTGTATTGTTTACAGAATGACAATAAATGAAGCCTGCATGCAGACACAAATTTCCCCATTTTTTTTCGATTTTTAGTTGGTTAAATTCACAGAAGTAGATCTCTTATATACAGAGGGATAATAGCCTTTTTAAAGTTTAATTTAATTTGTTTTACTTATTTTCTGAGCCTGGTATGGCCTTGGTGAGGACAAAGTGACATGGTTCCTGCCTCTAGGACAGGGCCCCCAGTGTGAGTCCCCACAAGTGTCGAAGGCTGCTGTGAGTGTATAAGGCTTATTTGTGTAATAATGTACATATTTTCTGGACCCACTAGCAGTAGAGGGCTCTTTCCTTCCCAGTAGTGTCCTGTCATTGACTTCATGATAATTAGAAACAGCACAAGTCCAGAAATCCAGGGTGTGGCTATGTCTCAGCAAAATGGTTAACACTGGGACCTTCAGGACAGCTTTTAAAGCTGTTGAAAAAAACTCTAAAAATATGAGTTGAAAAATACATAATTTCTCAACTGTCTTAGTTAGGGTTTCCCTGTTGTGAACAGACACCATGACCAAGGCAACTCTTACAAAGATAACTTTAGTTGGGGTTGGCTTACAGGTTCAAATGGTTGTGGTCAAGGGATGTTGATTCATAAGATAATCAAAGGAAAACTGTAGTAAATGACTGAATTGATATGTAAATAAAAAACTGGATTTTTGGTCTGCATGAGTTTACTCTAGAGAGAGCTGAGCTGTCTGGAGGTGTCTGGAGAATGAAAACAGCTCCTCAATAATTTTTTTTTTTCTAGTAGTATTTCTGACTTGGTCAGAAGATCCAAGAATTTTTTTATAGCAGCTTTTCTGACTTTGGTCAGAAAACCCATGAGATATCCAAACAGTTTCTACAATTTTTCTAGCAGAGAAAGCTGTCTCAACCAGATAATTTTCTTTAAAATAGCAAAAAAGCTATCTAGAGCAGGGCAGAACACAGAGACAGACAGACAGACAGACAGACAGACAGACAGACAGACAGACAGACGGAGGGAGGGAGGGAGAGGAGGAAGTGGGGATTAGGGGGAGAGAGAAACAGAGAGAGAGAGGGAGGGAGAGACAGAGAGAGGGAGGGAGGGAGGGAGGGAGAGAGGGAGAGAGGGAGGGAGGGAGGGAGAGAGAGGGAGGGAGAGAGGAAGGGAGAGGGAGAGAATGAAAGAATTTGTTTCTGGCAATTATGGAGGCTGAGAGTTGCTTATTTCTGCATGGTCAGTTGACAACCTATAGATGGTTACAGGATATCCAAAAGTATAATGCCTTCTTCATTGTTTTAGGCTATTCACATTAAAGAAGAATATCTACTTAACTAAAAGTTTTGAACATTAATATCCACAAAAAAAATTCCTCATAAATACAGCTAGAATATTTGCTAAGAAATCTAGGTACCTTGGGCCTAATCACATTGATACATGAAATATTTTTAATTTCTTTTATAAAATTAATACCTTGTTTAGCATTTCAACATTTTATCTTGCTTGCTAATTTAAAAAAACCCTTTTTTTCTTATTTGTTAGTGTATCTATGTGTTAATGTGGGCAGCCGAGTGAGTATGTATGCATGTTTAGGAGTTAGATCTCAGGTCCTATACATCTTGGTTTATGAGACAGAGTCGCATGGAGACTTGGGGATTGCTGATTAGGCTATGCTGGCTGATGAGTTTACCACACCCATCCTGTTTCCCCAGCTCTAGAGAGTAGAATTGTTCACCACTGTGTTTAGCTTTTTTAATGAGTGTAGGAGATCAAGCCCGGGTCCTCATGCTTGCACAGCACCTGAATAGTCGCTGTGCACCACACGTTCTCTTTTTACTAATTTCTAGGACAAGAAAATTCTGATAATTTAATAAAAGTTATATGTTCTTCTTTGTAATCAATATTTAGTATGTTTCTCTTTTTCTAGTTATTGTCTTACTACTTAAGCACATAACATATTCTGACAAGTAAATATAGCAAATTTTGATGCTGTTTGCATGAGAAGCACAACAAAGTAGAATTTTCCGTAAATTATTTTAATGAAGTCCTTTTGGAGAATTTTTTAAATATTCTTAAGTCCATGTAAAGAAAATATTATGTTTCTACAATCTAAAATCACAACTTGTCTTCTTGATAAATGTCACCTTATTCTTTTTAATCAATTAATCTAGTCAACTTATAGAGTCAAAATATTAATTAGTAACATAGCTAGGACTCATATTCAGCTCATAGCCACTGAGCACAAATACCTCCTTAAAAGACAGTGTTTAGTTTTTCATGTGTTTTATTTTCAAATGTTTGTGTTTAGCATATTCTGAATTTAAAATTATTCCTTTCTTTTCTTCCTCTTGCAATCAAAATCTTACTCGTATTTGGAAATGTAACACAAAAGACAATTCATCAAAGAAACTTCCTCTACTGGCTCTGTGGGAATGCTTCTCTGCTCCCTTGGTTTTTCTGACATAATCTTTAATGGGTCTCTATCAAAGATATTTCATTTCACATTTGTCTCCTTTGCTGAACTGTTCTGTCCCAGTGGGTTTGTAACATTTCCCACCTTCCACATCTGCATGCAGATGCTTAGTAACTATTAAATGAATGATTCTCAGCCAAATTTGAAGAAAACTAATAACTAGCTATTTAATGGGAGCAAAACATTGGATAGAAACTAAAAGCAATGGGCTTCAAACTTTATAGTACCTAATTATTTATACCTATTCCATTACTTTGAGTTCATTTTAAAATAGATTTGAAAGTTTGATATCCATGTTCCTTATTTTTCTAAACATAAATATATTTCCTAAGTATAAATATATTTTTAAATTTAAATTTTAGAAATATAAATGTTTATAAATATTCTCTAAATATAAATATACTACTTTTTAACCTTCCTTTTTACCTTTCCTTCAGTCCTCATTTGTTTCCATGCACTTGTAGAATAATTTGTGTGTGCCTAGGAATTTGAAACATAGTCTCATCAAGACCTCCTATTTTAATGCGGCTATATGAACTCTTTGCTCCATCAATTCCAAGCGTTCCTTTAGTCACTTGTGTGGAATGTGGTAGGGAATCAGAAATCACTTTATTTTTCAGGAGCACAGGCTATAATGTTGAGACCTCCAAAACTGGTACAATATTTAAGGAAAATCATCTATCAAGTATTTTTCCCACAGTACAGAAAGTCTGGATATAGGAAAAGTATATATAACATAAAGGTAATTAAATTATCTTACTATAGCCCTTAATATAGTTCCTTGAGATAACATTTATATTAAAGTATTATCCTCTGCTGTGTTTCTGAATGTTAAGATGTTCAATAAGCATATATTTAACTAAGTTTTGGGTCATGAATGTGATCCATTAAGAATATTGATAATGACAATGTTAGGAATAAATTCATCTTTTTACTAAAATGAGTCATATTTTAAGCCAATGTAGTTCTACCTACCAGATTTACAGGTATATTAAAGAGCAACTAATACCTAGTTTTATGATCATGTCAAAGATTATGTGTGTGTGTGTGTGTGTGTGTGTGTGTGTGTGTGTGTGTGGTGTCTAATGAGACTCTAAATTGATGCTATAATTCTGGAAAGAAAAATTTTAAGATATAAAACTTTAAATTTCTCTCATTTAATTTTCATGGATTTTTCTTATGGAAAATATTAATTTTCAAAAAGACATACATAATGATAGCCATCATAGTAATATTTATGTAAGCAAAACAAAAGAAACAATTAAAATATCATACAATACATAATATATATTGTTCTATGTTGTTTGTATTTGTAATAATAGAACAAAATTAAACAACATTAAAATTCTAATTGCTTAATAAAAGAAAGGTCTATTTGTCCCCCTTTCTCCCAGTAAAACTGGAAATGTGAGAAGTCTTACTTACATGTGGCCACTCAGACACTAAGATTGATAGAAATTTTGCTACAGTGTTCTGGTCTACTGTCTCTCAGCAGAAAAGAATGAAATTAATGGTGGCATATGTCAGCTCTTAGCAATGCCAAGAGAGAGTGTTTGTCCATGATGCTGATGTTCATTGGGAAAATTAATTGTAAAATATTATCTGACAAGAATGGAGCTGGTGAATGTAGAAAGTAAATATGAATGCTTTCAAAGTTAATGGCTTTGTTACAGCAGTCATAAAAGCACATTTTATAGTGTTATAAAATTATTAAATACTCATGATATATAAGTGAAAATAAGCTGAGCTACTGTGTGGAGAATAATCTCATATATCTATATACTTCATGCATTTTAAAAATACATTTAAATTATAATGTTCTTATTTTTCTTTAGCATGTATTAACATAAATTAACTGGTTTCATTATTACATTTTCATACATGTTTATAATGTATTTTGATCATATTTATTCGTACTATTGACTTATTTTGCCCCTCTTCCTGATGATCCCATTCACAAAATTATGTACAAATAATTGTCATTTTCCTTTGGGTATTTAATCCAAATGTGTTTTTTTCCTGTTTGTTGATATGTGCCTTATTGAGCTAGGTACAGAGAATACAGAAATAAGAAATATTTGCTTTTAACTTAAAAGAAATCCACAATTCAATGAGAAAGAAATAAAGATTAGTTGGAAGTTTGCAAGTAGAATATTGTGCGGTGGACTCTTGTAGTTTTGAAAACCCATAATTGCCAACCTTATCTCCACCCTAATATGGTAATTGCATCTCCATTCCAGCAAAGAACTTGCTACTAGAATAGTAGTTATGTGTCTTAATACCAGGATCTCATATGCCTGCCTCAGGGTCCGAAGAACTATGTAGTCTCTTTTTAAAAGTAACTTTTTACTTTTTCAGTTTATAGTAAACATCATTTCCTCTTTCCTTTTCCTCCTTCTAAACCCTACCATGTAACAACCCATGCTCACTTCCATATCCATGGTAAACATATTCATACATATATTCATATTTAATATGTATGCATAGAGGGCTTAAAATCTTAGCGAGAGGCCTGGCTCTCCTCCTTTGGTCCTTATACAGTAAATCACTGAAGTTAGTTCCTGCTCCACAGATGAATATCTTCCTCTTATTTAATTAGTTATGACAATGTAGTTCTCAAGACTACAAGTATCACTTTTGCACAAGTAATTTCTTCCTTCCCATGCAAAATCCATCATATTTATATGTATGCATATGATGTATACATACATCATATACATATATATGGATATGTATTCGATACTATTATCATCCAGAAATGAACAAAAATTCATTGTGTTTACTGTGTTCTCTTTGAAAATAGCTATTGGAACCACTGAGTGCCTTTAGTGTAATAAAGGAAACTGATTTGTTATATCGTATATTACGAAGTCTTACCATATTACTTATCCAAAGCCATTTTGGCAGTATCACTGTTCCCTAATGCTCCTTACCAGAACATATTAGCTTCTGGCTAGTGTTCCATTAATGTTTATCATCTTTATCAGCATATTTACAGCTATTTCACAATGATGGATTGTTAAAATGGAACAATAATGATTTTTACAAAGATTATATTAATAAGAAATGTGAAATCATTTATGTCCATAAAATGTGATTATCTTAAGATTGCTCATTTTAGAGAAAATCACTTTGTGCTTAATACAATGAGTGATTATGATAAAACTCCCTATTGTTTCTATTAGTGAATGATGCAAATTAATAATACCCCAGCATGCCATCCATCATTTTAAGATAGATAGATAACAGGGAAAATATTACTAACTTAATGAAATATAAATAAAAATTAGTCTAGACAGTGTTTATGAACAAAATAGCAAAAGTAAATCAATAAAAACTGACTTTACATCTTTCCATGTGTTGATAGAATACACATGCAAAATAAAGTAACACCATTATTACACTCACCAAATTAAAGTGTTTGTATTTTAAAAATATTTAATGCATTGTGGAACACAGAGCCTAATTCTATGAAAAATAATGGTAGTGCAAATAAAAAGCATGTTAAACATCAGGGGTGTGTGCATGTGTGTGCAGTGTGTGTGTGTGTGTGTGTGTGTGTGTGTGTGTGTGTGTGTATAAAACAGCCATCCACTAAAGTAGCAGAAATAAATCTCTGCAGTGACACTAATTCTATATAACAATATAAAACTTTAGGTTTCACATTTTTTTCAATAATTCAGTTTTTATTCACTTTATATCCTGATTACAACCCTCCCTCCTCTCCTCCAAGTCCTGCCCTTAAAATGTCTTCCCCCCATTTCCTCCATCCTGTTCTCCTCAGACAGGGTGGATCCCCTCTTTTTGGGTATCACCCTGTCCTGAGACATCTAGTCCCAGCAAGCCTAGCTGCATCCTCTTTGCTGAGGTCTAATCAAGCAGTCCAGTTAAGGGAAGAGGATCCAATGGCAGACAACAGAGTCAGAGACAGCCTCTGTTCCAATTGTTAGGGGACCCATATGAAGGGTTGTCTGTTCCCTCAATCTCTGCTCCATTGTTATATTCCTCCACATTTTATAGGCAGGAAAAACTCTGAAGGTTTTGTGAATGAGTTGATATCCCCCTCCCTCCACTAGAAGCCCACTCTGGTTACAGGAGGTGACCACTTCAGTCTCCAAATCCCCCACTGCTAGGAGTCTCAACTAGGGTCACTTCCTCCCTGGAATATCCCCAGTCCCAGTCTCCAGCTTGTCCCAGAGATAATCCTCATGAATTTCCACCCTACTCCCAGCCTGTTCCCCACATTGTCATCTCCTTTCCCCTCCTTACTTCTTCTCCCACCTAGTTCACTCTCTCCATCCACTATTTTGTTTCCCTTTCTGAGTGAGATTTATGTATGTTTCCTTGAGTCCTTATTACCCAGTTTCTTTGGGTCTGTGGATTGTACCATGGTTAATCCTGCAGTATATGGCTCATATAGACTTATACATGAGTCCAAGACAATTTTCTTAGAAAAGTTTATTGGATTAAAAGCAAAACTAGAGATTAAAGAGACATCTCAGCATTTAAGAGAGCAATTTTTGTTCTTCCAGAAGACCTCAGATAAATTCCCAGCACCAATATCAGGTGCCTTACAATTGCCTATAATGCCATCTCCACGGAATTGGATGTCTCCTGACCTGCAATCATGTGCACATATGCACTTCCCCAGGCACTCACACACACAGAAATAATTAAAAATAAAAGCTTTAAAACAAAACTAATGCTTTATTCAGAATATATCAAAGTTCAATAAATACATGGGCTTTAGTCTGAAAACCAAGCTTCAGGTTATTTTAAGAATTACCAAATAGTTTTCTAAAGCAGATGTCTGCAAAGCATAATGCTAAGCCTGAATTCAACTCCCTACATGATTTTGTGAACAATGAGTGGAATACATCCATACCACATTCATTTATGCGTCATTTATGTTTTTCCCCTACATTGTAATGATACAATTGAGTGCTGATGACAAAGTCCATGTAAGTCACAAGACCTAAATTATTTACTATTTGGCTATTTATATAAAATATTTATTACTTGATCGCTAGTCTATAGGTGGGTGCACTGTTCAATATAGCTGCCACTAAAAGCAAGTGTATATTCATATTTAAACTGATGTAAATTAAAATTTTAGTTTCCTGGTTATACTAGCCCCATTTTCTAGTATTCAACATCCCCAAGTAGTCAGTGGCTACCATGTTGGGCATGTCCAGATTTTAGAACATTTCAAAGGCATGCTTTTCTCCAAAACCTCCTTGTATCGCCACTCTTCACCCTCCTTTGAAAAGTAAATTCTTTGGTCCTGAAACCTTCAAACTATTTTATCTCTTTAAGGCAGTGTTTCTCAACCAGATAGCAGGAGTCACTTGAGGATCTTTTATTAAAACACTTGTGTCTTCCCCTGGTCCAATTAAATAAGAATCTCTGGTGATGAGCCTGGGGCAAATCAGTAGTTTTAAAAAGCTCCCCAGATGATTCTAACACATAGTCAGGATTCAAAGTCATCTTATCACTTTGTGATGACTTTGCTTTAATTCAGTATCTGTTGAACCAGATAGTACTGGAATCTGTTGGATTCCTCAAAGACAAGTCTACTAATTTCTTTTTTCTTTTTTTCCCTGTGCTAAAACATTATGATCAAGACAAAATCTATGAAGGAGAATATTTTGGCTTATGGCTCTAGAGGGATAAAACTCCATTATGGCAGGGAAAATCCTTGATAGATCACATCTCAACAACACAGAAAATATAGAGGACACTAGTAGTCAGGGGAGGTCATAAATCCTCCAACCTCTCCTCCAGTGACATGCTTCTACTAGCAAGTCTGTATGTCCTAAAGATGCTACAACCATCTGAAGTAACACCAATAACTGAAGAGCAAGTGATCAAATGCAAAAGCCTATACAGGACATTTTTTCATTCAAATCACCATAGCAACCATGTTACCTACTTGAGACAATATATCTTGGTCCTCCAAATTCTATAACAAAATCAAGTTTATCCTTTTTACAATATTAAATGAAATGAAAAGAGACTTTCTTATGTAAGCTCCATATATAACATCAATTTCTAACACAGGATCAGAAAATAAATACAAAATAATTCTAACTAAAATAAAATTTGAAAAATATAAGACTAAAATCCCTCCCCAAGACCAAGGTTTCCCTTTCTTGTCAGATTTCTTCCTGCCAGTAAGATAACTTCCACACATATTCAGCAGGCTACTTAGTATTAAAGGTTGCCCCTTTTTCCTCCTTGGAGACTGGAAGATTGAGTTAGTAATCTAGCCTCAGTCACATTTAGCTATTGATTTGTTTCCACTCCAAGACAGGTGCTGTGCTGAGAATTACAGCATTCGATTGCTGGCTACTGAGGTGATTTCCCATCTCTCTACGAAAGACTATTTAGTGGAAATTCAAAACTTCAATGTGTATCACTCGTGGATAATTGGGTGATTAATGTAGAATAGGGCAGATTTGTATAGTAGGAGTATAATACAGGAGGACAATAAAACCCAGAACTTCTTTAGAAAGGAGATATTGCTATTATAGACACAAAAGACATGGGAAATGAGGTTGTCGCTTTACCTGGCAAATCTGAAATTGAGAGCCATGGTATCTGATAAGATACTCCCAAATGCAATTCACCCTAAAGCTAGCACCTGTCAAGATTTACTCCAAAGAAAGTTCAAAATTTGTACTCCTCTTACTTTCTCTTTTATTTCACAGTAAAGGCAAGCCTCTTCTTCAGGGATACAACATAAAGTCCTAGCCTATAGGAATTTATTAAGAATATTAATCCATTCTGCAGGCAGGCACACCAGTAGCAGAGAAGAAAGAATGAAATCTTTCGGTACCAACCACTGCACTGTATTGCTTTTCTCGCCTATGGCTTATTTCTTTGTATGCATCTGTTACTTTACTTGAAAGAAATTTTGCTCCAAAATGCAGAGAAGGAAAACTGACCTGGGTTAGCACTAGGATCCATACCATGAAAAGCAAAAAAACAAAACAAAACAAAAAATGTTATATGTGTTCCAGTAAAATAGAAAGTTCTTGGCCCAAATGGTAAGGGGACCCTTTGAGATTGCTGTAATAATTTCCTGTTCAACTCTTAGCCCACAGAAGGTAAAGAATCACTAGGCCTATTAGGACAGGTCTGTCAAATGACTTGGTAGACAGATACAGGACTATCACAATTTCCAGTCCTCAATAGGCTGTGGACCAAGTTAATAAGCTAGCTTAGGCAACTTAGCCAGATCCTATCTCAAAATAAAATGAAGACATTTGATGTAGCTCAGCTAAGTACTTGCTTGACATGTATAAGATCATGTGTTCAATCCTCAATAAAACAAGAGAGGAAACAAAAATGATAAAAATAGATTTTAAGTGTATATTTTGTGCTAATTTTTTAGCTTATGTTGTTACATCGTGTCAGGGGTTAGATTACATCTCCTCTTCAAGAGTCTACATGGAATTCCAGAATGTGATCACATTTGGAAGCTGATATTGAATATGAAGGAAGTATAATAATAAATATGTGTGAAAATGCCATAAGGAAGTGTGTCTTTGTTTGTTAATTAAATATAAATATATAAAGCTAACCAATAACAGTTAAAAAAGAAGAAAAGACATATTTAGTAATATTTTAAAGAGGATATGTTGTTATCTTCAGATTAACTCTAGATGCAGTGATTATTTTCTTTATAAAAAGTGGGGAGTATACATAGAGACACTGAAAAGCCATTTGAGAATGAAGGAGAAACTGAAATAATGAAGGAACAGCTAGCTAAGGAACACTAAGGACCATAAGAACTTGGTGAAGCAGGGAATAATTTTCTCCTAGAGTCTTCAGTAGGAGAATAATTATGCAAACCTGATGGCAGGCTTCTAGCAGCTAATACTGCAACAGAAATCATTTTTTGTTATTTATGATATCAATTTTGTGAAAATTTGTTAGGGAAGTACTTGGAAATAAATGTACTATCCTATATAAAATACAATTATTAGGTAAGCATAGGTGTATCATCACATTACTGGTAAGAAAACTGAAGCCAATCACCAGTTTAAACAGAATTTTAACTATACCTATTTCATCTCAGTGTTGCTTCATTTCCAATAATCTACACAACTTATCAAAAAAAAAGTCTTTATCAGTGTCTCCTAGGTGTCACATACTTAATGTGCACATAAATCATTAGGGTGTCCAATTAAAATACACCTGCTGAGTACTAGGTTTTGAGGTCAGGTGAGATTTCTGCATTTTTATTAATTATTTATTTACATTCCAAATGTTGCCCCCCAACCAGGTCCCCTCACAGAGTTCTTCCCGATCCCCCTTCTCCTTCACCTCTGAGAGGGAACCCTCTCAATCCTCTCACCCTGGGACATTAAGTCTACAGGATTAAGCACATCCTCTTCCACAGAGCCCAGACAAGGCAGCCCTACATATGTGCCGGAAACCTCTGATCAGCCCCTGTATGTATATTCTTTGGTTGGTGGCTCAGTCTCTGGGAGCTCCCAGTGGGTCCCTGTTAGTTAACACTGTTGGTCTTCCTATGGGGTGGCCATCCCCTTCAGTTCCTTCAATCTTTCCCCTAACTTATCTATAGAGGTCCCAGACCTCACTACAATGGTTGGCTGTGAATATCTGCATCTGTCTCAGTCAGATGCTGGTAGAGCCTCTCAGAGAACAGCCATGCTAGGGTCCTGTCTGCAAGGACAACATGGCATCAGTAATAGTGTCAAAAGAAAAAAAAAAGAGTTCAAGGCCATCTTAGGCTTCATAGGAAATTAAAGGCTAACCTGGGATATATGAAACCCTGTTTTTAAAATCAAAAAGAAAAGTGTCAGGCTGGGCTTAGTCTGCAAACTATACTTTGCTCAAGGTCAGCAGCATAGTAGTTGAGAAACAGCCAAATAATACAGAAAATGCTTTAACTGGGAAGTAAATGATACAGATTTCAAATTCTATCTTTGTATCATATTAACAAAGTGAATGGAGTTTCAGGAAAAGAAGCCAGAACCAGGAATTGATGCCTATGATTTTATCAATCCCTTTGTTAAATAACACTTGAGTTCACATCATTTAGGAGCTTTACTTGTATATATAATTTTCTGTATAAGTATAAACACTTGAAACTAACATGCTCATCTCAAAGTAATCTTTTGATTCCCAAAGGAACTTAACTCAAAATAATACTTATCAGAGCTTCGAAAGTAGCTTAGAGATATATAGTTTGCCTAACATACAAAAAGCGCTGCATTCCATCCTCAAAGCTGAAGAAAAAGAAGGAGGAGGGGGAAAAAGAGGTAGAGGAGGAAGGGGAGAAGGAAAGGAAGGAAGGAAGGATGGAAGGAAGGAAGGAAGGAAGCAAGCAAGGAAGGAAAGACAAAAGGAAAGAAAGAAAGAAAGAAAGAAAGAAAGAAAGAAAGAAAGAAAGAAAGAAA
>NW_021620581.1:775577-804497 GCF_004785775.1 Grammomys surdaster | reverse complement strand
AAAGAAAGAAAGAAAGAAAGAAAGAAAGAAAGAAAGAAAGAAAGAAAACTTTCTTCCTTTTTTCACTGGTGAGCTACTAAAATTATCCAGGAGATATTTGCCTCACATTTGAAAAAGAATATATGTTTATTGGCAATATGCAAGACATAACACTTACATCACAAAAAAACCCTTTTTGAGTTTCTGCTACAGATAGTAAGAGGATTTTTATTCTAAATACAACATTGAGTTAGTTTTCCAAATGCAAGTCTTCTATTCTGCTCATTAAGCATGTCTGAAGCACTTATAGTAGTGAGGCACTGTAGGAGACCTCATCCATAACAGTGATTTCACTTTCGGAAATCCATGCCCCTTACCTCTAAGGCACATGAGTGTAGGATGAGAAGGATATACCAAAGGAACTACAATATAGCAGAAATAGTGACAATGAAAAGGGAAGTAGGCATAAGATTCATCATCAAGGATGGAAACAAGTGAGGCCAATGTGTGGTATAAGAATGTTCAAGCATTGTGAAGAATAATATACTAGCAATTGCTCCTATAAAGTACTTATTGTGCAATTGGTGTTAGTTCATATTAACCCATTTAAGCATAATTAAAAGTCACTCCTTTCCTGAGAAATTTGAACTTGGATTCTGAGACACCATTCAGTTTCTGCTACTAGTGTAAAGACATATAGTAAACTCAAAAACTATGAACCAGTCAGATTAAAGTAGGCATGCCGAAACCTGCAGAAAAGCCTATGAATAGTGGCAAATGGATAGACAAATGGAAACTGAGGATGTCAGAATGATATGCAAAAAGAAGCAATGATAAAGAGTTACCATGAACAAGATAGAGAAAAGAAGGAAGACTGACCATTTAAATAGACATTGCCAAGATTTTCTTCCAAATTTTTATGTTCTCAGTTCAAATACCTATAGATGGAAGTCACAGCTTGTCTCTTTGTCTCTGCTAAGGTCTATAGCTGATGCCACTTCTTCTAATCAGCTTATTGGACCAAGATTAGTCATGTGTTCCAATTTAAAGTAACAGAATTCAGCTTCATATGTATATGTTTACAGGTATGTGTGTCAATGGTGTGTGTGTGTGTGTGTGTGTGTGTGTGTGTGTGTGTGTATGAAGAGGCCAGCCAGAGTAGGTCAGGTGTCCTGTATTCTGTCACTTTCCACCTTATTACCCTGAGAAAAATTTTCTCAGTGGACCAGAAGCTCACCTGACATCCATCGCATACTAGTAAGTTTTCTCTGCCTTCCACATCTAGTGTTACTGGCTCAAGTCAGCTTTTACATGGGTACTGGAATGTAAACTCAAGTTTCCATGCTTGAGTAGTAAGTCTTCTTATCCACTGAGCTATTTCTTTGGTCTCGGTTTTCTTATCCACTGAACCATTGGGTCTCAACAATCCTGACATGTTAGATGCCAAGGCAATGGTAGACAGCTTGAAAAATGGGTCAGGAAAAAAGCCTAGGGAGAAAAGAAAGACACAGAGAAGGAAGAGAAAGGGAAGGAGGAGGAAAAGAAGGGGGAAAGCTAAAAATAAAAACAGCAATGGTGAATTAAAAACAGATCTCCCAACACCTTTATAGGCCTCTTTTGTGTCCTCTCTTCTTGTATTCTATACAATACCTCAGAAATATTCATAATGAAATTCCTCATTGGGAGTTTGTCATATATTAAGTAGATATTGTAGTTAAAGTTAGTTTCAAACAAAATAATTTCCCTTGTGACCAAAAGCATAATGTGGACAATGACCTTACAGAAGCATATCTACAATGTACCAACCAGCTCTTGACTTAATACTTTGTTTCACTCACAGCAGTAAATTCTGACCTTGATGGACTGTGAGAAAAACAAAATTTAGTTCACAGAATATAAAAACATTAAAAAATGAGGTTTTAATCACTTTGGGCATTTCTATCTGTACTGTATACTGTTTCAATCCTTATTTTAAGTCTGAATTTAGTGTTCAGAAATTTAATGAACATGAAAAATTGAGCCAAGTAAGATTCGGCTATATCTTAAAGACTACATGTTGTGTAAAATTCAACTGAAGAGGCTGGATTCAAGGAGATAATAGGTCTTCTTTTCCATGTCTTTACTTCAGAGTGAAACACAACCCAATTGCTACTTGGTGAGCACTTCCCCAGATACGAAAGGGACATTTTGTGTGAGGGATTTTCTGTCAGGCTCTTATTCAGTCAGACTAGTAATATGGAGAATAATGACAGAAAAAAAATTGAGGTTTGATGTGAAACTGATATTTAGTCATATAAAATACAATTAGGCCTTCTGAAATTTGGGGCCCTTTGTTCCTCTGTGTTCTGCTTCCATTAAAGACGGTTTCAAGCATTAGATGATCTTGGATATGAAAGTGCTTTATGTTCCCAATATTATGAAAATATGAGCAGTTACAGAAATGAGAAGAATTGACATTTATTTACTACTTTTCTATATCATTTATTCTACAAAACAACCTCAATGAAGGATTACTTTCAACTGTCTTTTTACAGATAAAGAAATGAAGGCTTGTGGGGGCTTTAAATTGTACAAAACAATTTAAACTTCTGATTTATAAAACTAACAGTCTATTCCATGTCTCAAGATTCAAATTAATTTATCATCTTCTTTGAAGCTAGTTGAACCTTCAAGTACAAGGATTCAGTACATTGTATATATTCTCCATGATGAAATAAACTGAGGATTCAGGTTCATTTCCAGTGCCAAGTATCTACTCCCTTAGGATTCCAGTTTTGACTGTTGACTTACATCAGTTAAGAACTTATTCACATTACTACAGATGAATAGGACAATGGTTTTTAAGTTCTTAGAGGATAATACAAGGAGAACAGTGCCATGTGACACTTCAATGTACAGATAGCCAGAAGCTGTAATGAACTGTATTTCCACAAAGGGGCCCAGCAAAAGGAGCAAGTGTGGACAGAAATTCAACCACAACTTTGTTCTTCACAAGGGATTGGTGTTACATCTCTCACAGGAAAGATTTATCTGCCAGTCTGCTCAAGGACTCTCAGAAAAGCACTGTTCCTGTGTGCTGCATAAACACAGGAGGGGTGGCTTTTATTGATTCATAAAAGACTCTATTAACCAGCAGATACCTCCTTCTTCCAAAGGTACATCTTAATGTCAGGGAAATAACAATTCTTGAATGTGGGAATATTAACTTTGTATATCCCATGTCTTTTAGGTCTTTTAAAATTTAAATTAACCTTGAGAGACACACAATTAAATATTTGTAAGTCAATTGCATGTTCAGCCAGTCAAAATCTCTGGAAAACTGAGAGCAAAGGCAAAGTTATTTCTCCTTCAGGAGATAGCCAACATGTGCCTGGATCACAGGAGACAGGAGTATGAAAATAATAGTCTGGACCTCTCTGGGAAGCTCTGAGAAATATCTCAATCCTAAGTATAGTGCACATCATGAATCTAGAGTGTTCTTTAATTGAGATTTTGAGGAAGTAGAGATATTATTTTTAAGAGTCAGTTCTTAGGGCTGGAGAGACGGCTCAGCAGTTAAGATCACTTCCAGAGGAACTGGAGTTCAATTCTGAGCACCTACAACTGTCTATAACTCTGGTTCCAGACTCCTCTTGCACAGACACAATGCAATCAAAACATCAATAACTACTACTACTAACTACTACTACTACTACTACTAATGATAATAATAATAATAATAATAATAATAATAATGACTCAGTTCTCAGTGTGATGCTAGATTTTTACTGACTTTAAGAAAGACAGACAAACAAAAAAAAGAGAGGGAAAAGGAGAGGACTGAATAAATAAAAAAATAAATGATAAATGGAGAAAGAAAGAAGTTAAACTGATTTTTACTCACACTCTGCCTATACTAGAGTTGACTACGAGCTAGAGTTTGAATTTTATATTTTTTAAGGGCTTTTATTACTCCCTTAATGAGAACAATGACTCATTATGCACAGTATTATCCAAATAGTATGATTTAGGATGAATGCTTTTTGAAATTCTAGCAGATTTGAGGTGCCAAAACCTAATAGAATTTGAACTCTGAGTTAATAATGAACTTCTCAAATAGATACCATTCATACATGTTTTCAAAATTCCATGTTGGAATATTTGAGTATGTTCCTCACTGTATTGGGGGGACACTTTTGAAATATTTCATTGAGCTCACAATCTCTCATCATATCCATTACTCCTTTGTTGATTTTGATTTTTGACACAAGAACAGAGAGAAGCAAATGGAAAAGGTCTTTATATAATTACTTAAACACTCAGCAGTTCAAAATGTTCCCACACCAAAGACTATAGTAGTTTGTATTGTATTTTTCTTCTCAAAGATTTTGAGACAATTTACTAAAAGAAAACACTTAAAATATGAACATTATCTAATATTTAAAAAAATAAGAAATATGGAAATAATAGAGTAAAACACAGAAAAGTATATAATAAACATCGAGTTGATTTCTCCAGATGAAGTGATAGTGTCTAGTTTTCCCTTTTCTTTCCTTTTTCTTTTTTCTCTTTATTTCTTTCTTCCCTCCTTCCTTTCTTTTTTTCCAGTGTTTCCCACACATTCTAAAATAAGTACATAGTGCTTTTATAATGAATGTTTTTTTCTTCTCTTCATTGATTCTTTATGGATTTCATACCATGCATTGCAATCTTACTTATCTCCCCTTTGCTTTGCACCTGCTCTTTGCCCTTATACCTCCCCACAAAAAGAAAATAAAAAATAACAAAAAACAAAACAAGGAAAACAGTTCATCATGGTAGCTGTTGTGTACACAGTATGTCACACAGTATACTCTTTGTCCATATATTTTTACTTGCAAATAAATGTTCATTTTGGTGAGTTATTGTTCTGGTTCCAGGCCTCTGGCTCATGCTACACTGTCAATACTGGATCCTCACAGGACTCCTCTTGGATATCCTGTTGTTGCCTTCTGTCATGGAGATTCTGTAGCTTTGTATCTGTATGACCCAGCCCATTTACATGCTCCTGAAGTTCATAGATAGAGTAGACGTTCGAGTGGACCAACTCCAAAACCTGTATCTGGGCCTGGGTGGTAGCTAAGTTGTTCACCTCACCAACTCTTATGTACCCACACCAGCACAGACTATGCTAGCTCACCCAATGCCACATCAGGTAAGGGGCAGGGCCAGCCAGCTTTCCAAATCTCCCACCATACCACCACCAAAACAACTGTAACAAAATGCCAGTACTGTGCTTCAGATCTCTAGCAGCCAGGACTGAGTACTCATTTGTAGTTTCTGAGTGAAAGTCTCATTCCATTTTCCTTCTTGGTTGAATTTATTTTACAATT
Source organism: Grammomys surdaster (assembly GCF_004785775.1). Lineage (NCBI taxonomy): Eukaryota > Metazoa > Chordata > Mammalia > Rodentia > Muridae > Grammomys > Grammomys surdaster. The sequence goes on along the minus strand of NW_021620581.1, from coordinate 799,167 downwards.
TTCAAGACTAATCAGATAATGTCCTTTCATAAAATCAAACAAAACAAAGCTGGAGCGATATCTTAGTGCTTAACAGCATTTGTTGCTCTTGCAGAGTACCCAGGTTTCCTTCCCAACACCCATATAATTGCACAGAAACCTCTGAAACTCCAGTTTGCAGAGATCTGATGCCCTCTTCTTACATCCATGTGCACATGTATGTTATACATACATACATAAATATATGCAGGCAGAACAGTCATACACATAAAATAATTTTTAAAGGGAATCAAAGATTGAGAATGGAATCTATCACACATACAGTCTGTAGAATTATATAGAAAGTATATACAGAAATATTATTATAACAGCAAAGGTAGAATGCCAATAAAGTCGATTGATGAATATATTAATGACTGGAGAAAACAATAGTACTGACATGCTTATAAAGATATGCTATTCAATCTACAAAAGAAAACTATATTAATGCCTACTATGGGATGGAAAAACATTGAAAATATTCTAAGCTAAGGAAGCCATACACAAAATCAGGATAATCAGATATGTCCAAAATAGGCAATACAATGCATATAGATAGATAAGCAACCTCACCCAGGTGTTCTAACTTGAATGTTGAATGACTCAAAGGCCTACATATTAAGGGACTGGTTCATAAATCATATATCGTTAGCAAAAGAAATGTGTTTTTTTTAAAAAACCTTCAGTAAAACAAATGAAACTTCAGAAAATATATTCCTCTTGGCATATAATAACCAAAATACTAAGCATATACAATAAAGAACAAATATTAAAAGCTGCATAGGAAAAATGAACAAGTAACATATAAAGGCAGAACTATTATAGTAACACCTAACTTCGCAATGAAGTCAGTAAATGCCACAAAGACCAGGGCCTGGGTAGATGGTCTATAGATTCTAAGAGACCACAAATGCCAGCCCACACTACTATACCCAGCTTTCAATCACAATAAATGTAGAAAATAAGGCATTCTATGATAAACCAAATTTAAGCTGTATCTTTTTACAAATCCAGCTCTTCAGAAGGCTCTAGAGGGAAATCTCTAACCTAAAGAATTTAAAAACACCCAGGAAAACAGAAAAGTTAAATAATCCCAGAACAGCAAATCAGAAGAGGGGACATAGGCACATGCACGTGCACACACACTACTACCACTAAAACAACAACAAAATAACAGCAATCAACAGATACTGCTCATTGATAGTCCTTGACACTACTGTCCTCAATTCCCCAGTACAAAGTCACAGACTAATACAATGCATGTATGAATTCTGATGAAACAGAATTCATCTTTTTACTGCATTCAAGTTCTAGACCTCAACATTAAGGATAGACATCAGGGTAAAAGGATGGAAAATTATATTTCCAGCAAATGGACCAAAGAAGATGTAAGATGTTGCAGCCATTTAAATATCTAACAGGATACACTTCCAATCAAAACTAGTCAAAAGAGACAGGGAAGAAAACTATACACTCATCACAGAAAAATATTCACCATGAGGATATAATTCTTAACACTTATACACCAAATACATGAGTACCCAAGTTCATAAAACAAACAAAATCCAACAAATGAAACACCATATATTGACCCCACACACACAGCTGATTCAGACAAAAAATTTAACAGAAATAATATCTGATGTTATAATCCAATGGACGTGATAGATATAGAACATTTCACCCAAATACAATCTACAATCTCTCTCTCTCTCTCTCTCTCTCTCTCTCTCTCTCTCTCTCTCTCTCTCTCTCTCTCTCTCTCTCTGTGTGTGTGTGTGTGTGTGTATGTATGTGTGTGAGTGTGTGTGTATCTTGTCTTCCAAGCACCTTGTGAATCTTTCTCCAAAACTGACCACATATTCAGATACAAAGTAAATCTCGCAGATACAAGAAAAAAATTTGAATTATTCGAATTATTCATCCTATCTGACTACCATTGAATAAAGCTGGTTACCAACAATGACAGAAACACAGAAAGCTTACAAACTCATGAAACTGAGCAAGTCACTACTCAATTAAAAAATGGGTAAAGAGAGAAATTAAGAATTTCCAGATTTTCTAGCGTTTAATGTCAATCACTACACAGCACACTCAAACTTATGATTCACAATGAGAGTACTTCTAGGAAGAAAGTTCATAGCACTTGAATGTCTACATTAAAAATTTGGAAGATCTCATATGAATAACTTGACAGCATACTTGAAAGCTATAGAACAGAAAGAAAAAATCAAGCTCAAAATATTAGAAATAATAGTAAAGAATAATCAATAGCAACAACAACAAAAAACACAAAGGATTAAATAAACAGCGTTAGTCCTTTGAGAAATCAGTAAGATTGTCAAATATTTAACCAAATTATCTAAAAGGCAGAGAGAAAATAATGGAGACTATTCTTGAACCCAGGGCACAGGAAAAGACTGTTGAATAGAATACTATTAGTGCAGGCACTAAGATAAAGATAAATAAATAAATAAATAAATAAATAAATGGGATTTTGTGAAACTGAAAAACTTCTATATTTCAAAATGGCCTACAGAATGGGAAAAGATTCTTAACAAGTACACATAGTTGGATATCAGCGAACTCAAAAACTTGACATCAAGAAAACAAATAGCCCAATTAAAAATGGAGAAGAGATCAACAAATAATTCTCAGAGAAAGAGAGCTCAAATGCCTGAGAAACACTTAAAGAAATATTCTATGTCCTTAGCTTGCCATCAGTGAGACGCTAATCAAAACTGTAAGATTTCATCTTATATCTGTCAGAATGCCTAAGTTCAATAAAACAAGTGACAGCTCATGCTGGATAGAATGCAGGTCAAAGACAGCACTCTTCCATTGCTGGTAGGAGAGCAAACTTTTACAGACACCACAGAAATCAGTGTGGCAGTTCCTCAGAAAATCGAAATTGATCTACCTAGCCATATTACACTTGGATATATAACCAAAGGAAGCTACATGCTACCAAAGAGACACTTGCTCAACCATATACATTGATGCTTCATTCATAATAGCCAGAAATTGGAAACAACCTAGTTGTCCCTCAACAGAAGAATGGTCATAGAAAATGTGACACCTTTACACTATGAAGTATATTACTACTCAACCATTTAAAAAATGAAATCCTGAAATTTGAGAGTAAATGAATGACTAAAAAGAAGTCATTCTGAGTGAGGTAGCCCAGAAAGGTAAATGTGGTATGTATTTTCTTATGTGTGAATATTAGATGTTACATCATTGATAACCAAGCTATAATCTGTAAAACCACTGAGGTAAGGTATAGAATAAGTATCTACTATGTAACAGATAGATCTTGTTAGGAAAGGAAAATAGAGTAGACAGTTGTGAATGCATGGGTGGGAGGCTAGAATGAAAAAATCAAGTGGAGAGTGAGACAGAAGAGGGAGATTGTTGAGGGGCTATTGAAACACTAACCAAGACTGACATTATCAGAGAAGCTTCCTGCTGCAAGAAATAAGAACAAATACACAAACCCACAGTTAGACATTTTTCAGAAAATGAGAAAGACCATGGAATACTCCGCTGTAAACAAGTTGTCTCTAACAAATTCTTCCCCTGGGGCTCAAGGAAGTATAAGTAGAAAGAGTGTGCTTTGCACATATCATTATCCATTCAAGGTTAGTGTTTTTATGAGATGATTTAGTGGGTAAAGGAGTTGGTCTCTGTTTCTTGTCCCTTCTCTTATGCTCTTTTCCTACTATTTGTTTGTTTAATTCTGATAAGTTAGTTTTTGCTTTATCATATTTTATTTTATCATTATTACATAAAGTATAGTTATCTATATGCAATATAGATATGTGTGTAAGTTATATATCTTCCCATAAATAAATACCTATGCATGCTTAATAGCACTCATATAGTATTATCCTGAATAAAGCATATAAGTTATTATATAGTTTATATACTATATAGTATACTATAGTTATATATACACTGGGAAACACATTCAAATTATATGCAAAATGTTTGCTAAAGAATCTCACCTTCTTAGTTATCATCATCCACATTTCCACATTATGTCATCATACCTTTATGACACAAGGAGAAAGAATCTCACAAGCAATTTAGAACATTTGCTTCTTGTGGAATTATTAAAACAGTGTTCTGTCATTAAAACAACAACAAAACCAATAAACAAAAACACTTCAGAATCTACTTCTAGATTCAGGTCCACAGAGACCAATCTAAAACCTGGCTGCTGTTAGCATTAATAGAATAAGAGAAATATAAATAAATTATTGGAAAACTGGAGGTATATCTTAGTGGTAAATCACCTACTAGCATCCTGAAGTCCTAAATTAAATTCCAATTTTTCAAAACAACAACAAAAGAAATCAAAGAAAAATCATAAAAAACTGGCTTAGTGTATAGTTTATAGTGTAACCATCCCTATGGCTATATCTGTGTTTTAGATCTCAGTCTGGGAACTTTGCAATTGATTTGCAGACAGGGAGAGAAAAAAAAGTCGAGTAGCCCCTAGCTATTGTCTCAGACAGTAATGTTTTCTAAGTCCAGCATTGTAATATATTAGGTAGAACATGTTCCCTCTTTTTGAAACAAAGTAGGCAGCTTCTATCTGGACAGGCTTCTTCCTCCTCCCTCGTTCATTGGCTATCTGGGTCAATTGATGTACTTGAAGGTCAGGAGTAGGTGGGAATACATAGCTCTTTCTGTGACTCCAGATCAACCAATTTTAAAAATCTTGCTGAGGAGACCTGGGTCCTCATTCCTGAGGAGCATTGGTTTTCCTGAGGAGTCCAGGGGGCATATTTGAAGCCATACATTTTGGAGAGGAGGTCTTAAGACCATCTAGTGAGACTGTTAGACTGTGTAGTTTTTGAAGAAACTCTTTGCTTCTGAATATTATAGATGAGAGACTTCAGTGTGTTGGACAGCAGGAGGCCACCTGTGGGAAGAAGTTTGTCTTGGTAAGTGGGAAAGAGGGGGTTCTGCGGGTGGAGTTATTTAGTTTGTAAGTCTGCTGTTTATTTTTTAAATACTTGTTGAAGTTTACCTTATTTTATCCCCTTGTTATCTGAATTCCCATGTGTCCCTCAACGCAGTGGTCTCTAATTTTATATAACATCATGTCTAACTTCCCTAGTAATAGTTTTCGACACTTTCTCCCTATACTAAATGTTAAGCTATTCATGAACTCAGAGTTTTTGAGCAAAAACTTGTGCTTTCTCAAATTTTTAAGTTTTCCATCAAATGTAGATGTTTTAGTTTTGTGCTCTGGAGTAGTAGAACTTTTGTAAATGGAGTCAGAATACAGGGGGATGGAGGCAGAAGAGTAGATTCTAAGTTTGATCCCTGAGCTATACAAAGAAATCGTGTCTAAGGGGAAAAAATCAACAATAGCAGCAACTCCCCCATACTCCCACTCAAAAAAAAAAAGACAAAAACCGCGCATGGTGCCATGGTGGTTAGGTTTAGAACTGTAATCGCTACATTGAGATGTGGAGTTGGTGGCAGGGCATGAAACTTTGTCTTGTTTTAAATGTCATACATTGTGGTAGCATATGCATGCATAAAACAATTATTCTGAGGGAGAGGGAGGAAAGGTCTAGGGATTGCAAGTTTAAGAATGGCCTAGAATACACGGAATGATACTACGTTTTAAAAATGGCGTGATGGTTTACTGGGCACTGTGTTGGCACAGGGCTGTCATCCTAGCCCAGAGAAACGGGACTAAACAGTGGGGACGAGAATCGCGAGATTTGAGTCTGAGCTGAGCTAGATAACGAAAACTTGCCTCGAAAGAAAAAAAAAAAGCTGTAAACCCAGCCCTAAGATGGCCGGCAGTGTGGCGATGCCAGAGTTTTAGCCCAGCCCTGATTGGTGGGGACACGAGAGTACAAATATCACGAGATCTACTACTGAGCTGAGTTATAGAGACATATTCTCTGATTGGCGGAGACACGGGAGTACAAATATCGCGAGATTTGATATTGCTTCTGGGCTATATAAAGAGACGCAGCTCCCTCAAGGGTCAGAAAAGCTGCGAAGTGGAGGAGAGCCATTTTAACAGTCCTGTTGGCAGTTTTCTGTAATTCCAGCCCTGTGAAGTAGAGGCCTGAGGAGACGACTACTAGACAGAATGGTAAGTTTCAGCTAATCTTGAAGTGTATAGAGAGGCCTTGTCTCAGAAATAATTAAAAGTGAAAGGGCATAGTGATAAAATTGGGCATCTGTGGTGGGGGCAGGGCCGTAATGGCGGCAGTCTGTGGAGAGTTCGAGGCTCACCAAGAAATCCGTTTTTTTTTTATTTCTCTTTTTTAAAACCTAAACCTGGCAGAGCCTGGCAGTGCCATGGCTGCCCATGGTTCGTTCGATGTCACGGTCATGTAATCCCAATATTGCAAATTAGAGTTGAGACGACAGCAGGTTTCACAAGTCTTGAGCCCATCCTAGATTATAGTGTCTTGCCTCAAAAAGCGGGGGGGGGGTGCGGGGGGGGAGGCAAGGAGGAAAGGGAGATGGGGGAAGGGAGAAAGGAGAGGAAGGGAGGAGGTTGAGGGGGAGAAAGGGAAGCACGGAGAGACAAGACTAGATGTAGAAAATGTGGCATGGTGCCTGGCATTGTGGCGGGCAGTTGGTTCGCAGAAGACCTTGTACTGTTAGAATCTGAAGAGGGAGAGAGTGGGAGGAGAAAGGAAGGAGGGGGGAAAAGGCAGATGAGGATTGAGCCCAGCCTGAGATACTTAAAGCTGTCTTGTTCCCACCTCTCCCACGAAAGAAAAAAAAAAACAAAATGGGAGTACGTAAATATCGCGAGATTGAGCCCTTCCGCTGCTGACTAGGGTTGAGCCCGCCCACTGGAAGGTTGAGCAATGCCTCCTAGAGTGCTACTTGTCTCCATGGTTTTTTGGTTTTCAGGTTTTTCGTTTTGTTGTTCGTTTTCGTTTTTTTTTGTTTTGTTTTGAGACAGGATTTCTCAGTGTCCCTGGTTGTCCTAGAGCTCGATTTGTAGACAAATCAGAGTTTGGTTTTGAATGCAGATAACTGTCTTCCTCTGCCTCCCAAGTGTTAGTGTAATGTACCATTACAACCCACAGAGACACTGTTTTAATAGAAATACAAAAGTAAACCTAGCACTGTGAGAAGGCCAGTAGTGTACTGTCTCAATCCAACTGTCTCTGTGCTAGGGGGTGTAGACTTGGAATGGACTTTTGCTAAAAAATGATGATGTAAATCAGGCATACTGGTTTGATGAGCATTGTGCTGGTGGAAGATTATAATCCCAGCTCTGGGAAGTAGAGATGGGAAGAGAGCATGAGCATGGCAACTTTGAGTCAAGTTTGAGTTATTTATGAGATGACAACCTCAAATTAAAAAAAAAAAGAAGAAACAGGGTTTGATAGCTAAATAGGCAGTGTGCAGCCACAGGAATGTTAACCAAGGACTCATTGTTGGAGGCAAGATGTTACCAATATACTGAGATTGAGCCATAGGGACTGTCCAAACAAGTGGTAGCAGGAGTAGGAAGATAGGGAGCTGAGAGGGTGGATAGCTTATTGGTGCTTTCCTGAGAAACTCAAAAAGATATACATGGATAAAAACAGGGGAGTGGGGAGTTTAATCAGAAAGCTGGTTTGATTGTCTGCTGGGTAGTATGGTGAATGGTGATAACAGGCCTCTACACTTTGGCTCTATAATGACTTTGTCTCAGAAGAGGAGAACAAAAGAAGAGTAGGAGAAAAAGAAAGAAAAAAATAGAGGGGGAGGAATGGGAAGAGGGAGGGAAGGCTGGATGGTCAGCATGATGACACAGAACTGCTTTCTGTATTTTCTATCCTCTGTGGGAAGAAGTGGGAGGATGTCATAATCCAGGCAGTTCTTGCCTGCAGAAAGTGATACAGGGTCAATTAAAATAAAAATTGAGTTGTATTATGGAATATTACCTTCAGTGAAAAAAAGTGTAACATATAAAATGTAGAGTTATAAGGAAAAAATAATTTTTCAATATTTAGAAAGTAAATTTTAACAGTGTACAAAGTTAAATCCCAGGATAAGTCATAGCATTATACTGCACAAATAATAAATGTTGCAAACCTCACTGAGACATGTTTTATTTCTTTATAGTTGCCAGATTTCATGCTTTTTAAGAAAAGACCAAATATAATTTCTGATAACCTATGCCAAGTACATGGTAAGTATATCTGTTTTTTGTTGAATATACTATTGGCCAATTCTAGAAGGATTATAGTTATTAAACTTTGACAAATAGAATACATTTTAATTGTATTAACCATCTCTCATTTGCTTAGTGACCAGAGAAGTTTCACATAAAAATATCTGAATTTTGGATTTTTATTTATATAATTGAATGTTTTGCAATGGAAGATAGAAAAGAAACTGTTCTCTGTTTCAGGTTAGAGTTTAATATATTAGTAATTTTACACTGCTGAATATGTTGCTAATAAATCCTATTTTTTGTACATAGGACTTGTCTTTTAGTATAAAGTTCAATCCCCCAAATCCATATAAAATAGAGATAGTAAAGTCCTAAATTTACCAAGTTTCTGTTTTTTCCTCCTTATATCTTCTGTAGTTTTACTTTATATAAGTTATTTGGTAATAAACATTCTTGTGTTTGTTTACTTGTGTGCAGGTACAGTTCCACTTTTGTGTGTACATATAGATACACAGGCCAGAAGTCAACCTCAGGTGTGGTTCCTTTCGAGCTTTCCCTTTTGTTTTTTGTGACATTTACTGGACCTTACTTAATAAGGTAGGCTATCAACCATTCAAGAAATGGATTCAGGGATTCTCTTGTCTGTCTCCCCAGGACTGGGATAAGTCTTCATTACCATTCTAGGGATTTTTTTTTTAATGTGTGTTTCTGGAATTAAGCTTTACCCACTGAACCATCTACCCAGTATGATAATAAAATTTCATGAATGTTACAGAATCATTCTGCATTTGGTGATTTAACGCTAAAATTGCTCTTTTGTCTTTTATGTTTTGGAGGTTGGATTTCTCTATGATGATCTGAGGATATTATGCTGTCTTCTGTTTCCAATATTTAATTTCCACTATCCTTAATTTTGTTTGCCTTCTACAACTTTTTCCCTTCCTTTGTACTTGTACAATTTTGGGACTATGTAGAATAAAATTTCTTTAGTGATGTTTTTCATATTAAAGAGAGTTGGATTTTGCTCTGTGAGTGAAGTTTTGAAAGTATTTTACATTAAGATCATGCCCATTTAATTTATATAATGTCTATTTTCAATGCTTAGTATTTTATTGCTATATATTTTCTTTATTTATCTATAAATTATATAGTCTCCGTTCTTTACACAAACACACATGCATGCCTGCATGCACACACATAGTAGAAAATGAGTTTTTTTTCATTTTAGTTTATATCTTTTTATTTGTGCCATTGTAAATAATAATGGTCTTATGTTTTCATAATATTAATTACTTCTCTCATTGCTGTTACCAAATACCAGAGAAAAGCAAAGTAATGAAGTGGAGATTTAGAAAATGTTCAGAAAAAATGTCTTACCTGCCAGAGAAAGCATGGCAGCAGGAACATTCATGACATGGATAGTCACATTGCATCTTCAATGAGGATGGAGAGTGGGGTAAGTGGTAGTGTTTAGCTGACTTTCTATGCTATTATGTTTTTATTTGTTTTGGGTTTTTTTTTGTTTTTTGTTATTTTTAGTTTGGGTGTCTAAGCATATGGTACATGTATATAAGGGGGAGTAAATTTAGTCTGTGGGTATATGAGTCCATGTTTATACATGCAGAGGCCAGTGGAAATAACTTCATCGGTCTTAACCTTACTTTTTCCTTTCTGATAGGGTTCTCATTGAACTAGAAACCCACTGTTGAACATAGACTTGGCTGGTCAGCAGGTCCCTGGTATTTGTATATCTCTGTCCCAGATACTGACTGGTATGTATCCTCATTTATAATATTTTATATAGGTGGTATGAATTTGAATTTGTATCCTCATGTTAGAGTATCAAGTATTTGTACCAGCTGAACCATCTTCCTAGCATCATACTTTCTACTTTATTTTGGAACCTCAATCCTCTGGAATGGGGCCATATATGTTTAGGATAGATCTTCCTTTCTCACTTTCTCTGGTAATGCCTTTACGGACATACTTAGAGGTGTGTGTCCTAGGTATTTCCAAATCTAGTGAAACTCAACAATGGAGATAAATTATCATGTCTCATTTACCTATTTGTGTCATTTAGGGTTTTTCTTTTTCAGAAATGTAAAACTGTATGTATCTCTGTAATTATGTACACATGAATGCAGGTGCATGCATATTCGAGAAAAAGACATCAGAAACCCTGTATATTGAGGTACAGGCAGTTGTGAGCAACCTGACCTGGGAACCAAACTCTGATCCACTCTAAAAGCAGTACACACACTCAACCACTGACCCATCTTTCCAGATTAAATTTGAAGGTATTACTTTTATTATTTAACTTTGAAGTGCTATTATTTTCTTCTTATTTATTAATTGCATTAATTTTGCTTTGTCAACATATTTAACATTTATACATGAGACAATTTTATGTAAGGTTTTTCTAGTATAATACAGAAAACTTATTTAAAAGATTCTAAAAAGCTATAGCAATTATATATTATCTTTTCTCCAGATTTATTTTGTCCTTTTTGTGTTTCTGGATGTTTTTAAATATTTTTCTAGTTATCCATATTTCTACCTTGTTACTTCCAGGCCTAGTTTTAACCATTAGGCCTTTTTCTAGTTTTTCATGTACCTAACAGATGGGAGAAGTTTTATACATCTCTTCCATCTTTTTTCTCTTGTCCTTCCCATTTTTCTTTAGTCTCTTTTTGTCCACTCTGGTCCTAAACCTTCTTTTCTCTCTCTGACCCTCTTTTGCTCTCTTCTCCCTCCCCAATTTCCTCCTTGTATCTCATTTCTTTCTTCTCCCTCTCTATCCTCTCTCTTTCTTCCTCTCCCTAAATTCTTTTTTCTTCTACCATTTTCTTCCCTTCTATTTCTTCTTCCTCCCACTGTTCCTTTCTTCTTCCATCTTCTCCCCTCTTCACACTTTTCTATTTCTTCCCTCTCCTTTTCCCTGTTATTCTCCTTCTGTATCTCCTTTCACCTCCCTCTGCACCTCTCCTGCCCTTAAAATCTCTGTACATTCTCCAGCTCCCCATAAGCTGTCATCTTCCTCCTTTCTGTCCCACCAACCCTTCCTTTTCCTCCTTATTCCATGTTCTCTGACCGCCCTCTCCCGTCCACCTTATCTTCCATATCCTGTAGTCTCAATCTCCTATCCATTCCTTTCCCTTTCTTTTATCTCTCCCAACTCCTTTTATTTTTCTTCTTTTTTCCTTTCTACTACCTTTTATTCCCACCCTTCCCTATACCACAGATTTCTCTTTTCTTTCTTCTACTTCTTCCTCTCCATATTCTACTTACCTTCCCTTTATCTGTCCTCTTTCTTGATCTCCTAAACTTTCCCTCCCTCTTTCTTTCTACTCTTCCTTTATTCTGTCTCCTGTTCTATTTCTTTTCTCTCACTATTCTCCTCTTCTTTCCTTCCCTTTTCCCTCTTCCCTCTCCTTTGCTCTCCATTTTCCTCACCCTCTCTTTCCATTTACCTGCCACTATTCCTCTCATTCCAGTCCCCTTTGCTGCTTCTCTGTGTGTCCATCTTGCTGCTTCCTTCCTTTCCTAGATATCCCCTTGTTTTCCTTCTCCTCACTTCTTAATCCCATCCCATTGACCTATCCCTCTCCTGTGTTGCTCTCTCCTCCTTAGTTCTTGCCAGTTCCTGCCCTACTTTTTTTCTCCACCTTCCTTCTCCCTCCCTTTCCTTTCCATTTCTCTTTCTACCTACCCTGCCCTTCCTGTCTCATTACTCTTTCCCTCTCTGTCTCCACTGCATTCTCCCCCATCCCTCTCACTTCTAATCTTCCTCTCATTTTTCTCACTTCCTACTAGACACTCCTTTTCCATGACATTCCATGACTCTTGTTTCTTTCAACAACACAATCCTTGTTTCATCTTCCTCAATTCCATCACACCCCTCCTTTGTTTTCCTATTCCTTCTTTCTTTGTTTCTACCTCTCTTCATCTCTATTTTCCATACCTTTCCCCCTTTCCTTCCTACTCTCCATCTTTACTCTCCATTTTGTCTCCTGTCTTCTCTCCTTCCCTGCATGCTTATTTCCCTCTTCTCTCTTCACACTACCTTCCCGTCTCTTCCACCAAATACCATTCTCACTTTTCTATCTCTTTCCCCTTCTTCCTCTCCTTTCACATTCACCCTTCTTCATTCCTTATCATTCTCATTTCCTTTCCTTCTACCTACCTTCCCTACCATTGTTCATCTCCTTTGCCTCTTTTCTCTCTTCCTCTTTCTTCTCAACTGTGTTCTCATCTTCCTCCCTCTCTTTTTATTCTTGCTTTCTTCACCTTCCCAATTTCTCCTCTCCTACCTTAGCATCCTCCCTTCTTTTTATTTTTTAAATTGTTGTATCTACATCCCAAATGTTGCCACCTTCCCAGTTCTTATTCCAAGACTTTTTTACCCCATCACCCTTCCATTTTGACTCTGAGAGGGCACTGTCCCACCTACTTCCCACAAACCCAAGCACCATACCACCACACCCGCTGCATTCCCTTACATTGGAGAATCAAGTTACTACAGGATCAGGCACATCCTCTCCCACTGAGGCCAGACAAGGCAGATGCTACATATGTGCTTTGGGCCACAGACCAGCCCATGTATGCTCTTTGCTTGGTGGCTTAGTCTGTGGGAGCTCCCAGGGGTCAAGGTTAGTTTGACACTGTTGGTCTTGCTATGAGGATGCCATCCTCTTCAGCCCCTTCAATCCTAACTTTTCCATAAAGGTACCAGACCACACTGCAATGTTTGACTGTAAATATTTGCATCTGTCTCAGTCAGCTGCTCAGAGGACAGCCATGCCAGGCTCCTGTCTGCAAGCACAGCATGACGTGACTAATAGTGTCAGGGTTTGGGGCTAGCCCATGTGATGGATCCCAAAGTGGGCTAGTCACTGGTTAAACTTTCCTTTATTCTGTGTTTCACTTTTGTTCCTGCATTTCTATGAGACAGGAAAATTTTGACTGTAGGTTGGTGGTCCCCTCCCTCCACTGGGGGCTGTATCTATCTATTGGAGGTATACTCTTTTTTTTAATCCTTCAATCTTTTTATACAGTCCAGACTATATCCCCCTCCAAGTCCACCCTCCAACTGTTCCAAATCCCATACCTCCTCCCCCATCTCCAAAATTATGCCCCTACCCAACAAGACCTCCCCAGTCCTCTGCTGTATATGTGTTGGGAGCCTCATATTAGCTGGTATATGTTGCTTGTTTGGTGGTTCAGTGGGGGAGAGATCCAGCTACTTGTTGGGCCTTTGTGGGAGCAATCATGATAGACCTTTGTTTGTAAGTATACAATAGCATCAATAATGGTGTCAGGCCTTGGAGTCTCCCCTTGAGCTGGATCTCAATTTGGGGCTGTCACTGGACATCCTTTTTTTCCTCAGACTCTTCATTTTTTCCCTGCAGTTCTTTCAGACAGGAACAGTTCTGGTCAAGAGGTTTTGACTGTGTGATGGAAACTCCAACCCTCTACTTGATGCCTTCTACTGGAGGTAGACTCTATAAGTTACCTCTCCCCACTGTTGGGAATTTCATCTAAGGTCCCTCCCTTTGAGTCCTCCCTTTGGTATAGTCTAGAGGGTCTCCCAACCTCCTACCCTCTCAGGTTGACTGTTCTCATTCTTTCTGCTGCCCCTCAAGGCTTCAGTCCTGTTCCCCCATCCAATACCAGATCATGTTCTCCTCTTCCCTTCTTTGTAGCCTTTCCCACCCAGGTCTCTTCCTCCCTCCCCTCTCCTGTGATTGCTTTCTTCTCCCTCCCTAGTGGTATTGAGGCATCCTCCTCACTTGGGTGCTTCGACTTGTTAGCCTTCTTGAGTTCTGTGGATTGTATCCTGGGTATTCTATAGGATATGTATTGGCTTATATTCATGCATATCCTTTTGGCTCTGAGTTACATCACTCAGGGTGGTATTTTCTAGTTCTATCTATTTGCCTGAAAAAGTCATTCTTTTTTTTTTTTCTCTTTTTTTGGTTTGTTTGAGACAGGGTTTCTCTGTGTAGCCCTGGCTGTCCTGGAACTCACTCTGTAGACCAGGCTGACCTTGAAAAATTCATTCTTAATAACTGAATAGTATTCCATTGTGTAAATGAACCACATTTTACTTTCCAGTCTTCTTTTGTAGGACATCTGGTTTGTTTTCAGCTTCTGGCTATCACAAATAAGGCTTCTATGAACATAGTGGAACACATGCCCCTGTGGCGTGTTGGGGCATCTTTTGGGTATATGCCCAAGAGTGGTATAGCTAGGTGTTCAAGTAGATCTATTTCCAATTTTCTGAAGAAGCTCCAGATTGATTTTCAGAGTGCTTGTGTCAGTTTGCAATCCTATCAACAATGGAGGATTGTTCCTCCTTCTCTGCCTTCTCACCAAGGTGTGCTGTCACCTGAGGTTTTGATCTTAGCCATTCTGATTGGCATAAGGTAGAATCGCAGGGTCCTTTTGATTTGCATTTCCCTTATAACTAAGTACTTTGAACATTTCTTTAAGTGCTTCTCAGCCATTAGAGATTCCCCAGTTGTGAATACTCTGTTTAGTTCTGTACCTCATTTTTCTGGTTGGGTTGTTTGGTTCTTGGTGGTTACCTTCTTATGGAGGTGGACTCTTAAGGTTCCATCTCCCCACTATTGGGTATTTCAGATATCATACTTATTGAATCCTGGGAGCCTTTCACATCTCATGTCTCTGTTCCTTTCTTCAGGGACTTGAAGCTCTTTTCATACAGACCTTTCAGTTGTCTGGTTAGAGTTATACCAAGTTTTTTATATTATTTGTGGCTATTATGAAGGGTGTTGTTTCCCTAATTTCATTCTCAGCCCATTTATTGTCTGTTTAAATGAATATTACTGATTTCTTTGAGTTAATTTTATATCCAGCCACTTTGCCAAAGTTGTTTATTGGCTGTAGATGTTCTTTGGTAGAAATCTTGGGATTGCTTATGCATGCTACCATATTATCTGCAAATAGTGATAGCTTAAATTCTCCCTTTCAAATTTGTATCCCCTTGATCTCCTTTTGCTCTGACAGGAACTTTGAGTAGTATATTGAATAGATAGGGACAGAATGGGCAGCCTTGTCTTGTCTCTGATCTTAGTGGGATTTTGTCGTTTTTCTCCATTTAATTTGATGTTGGTTGTTGCTTTGCTGTATTGCTTTTATTATGTTAATGTATGTGCCATGAATTCCTGATATCTGTACATTTTTACCATGAAAATGTGTTGTGTTTTGTCAAAGGCTTTTTCATCATCTAATGAGATGATCATGTGACTTTTGTCTTTGAGTTTGTTTATATAGTGGATTATGTTGATAGATTTTCATATATTGAACCATCCCTGCATCCTTGGGATGAAGCCACTTGATCCTGGTGAATGACGGTTTTGATGTTCTTGATTCAGTTTGCTAGAATTTTGAGTATTTTTGCATCTATATTCATAAGCAAATTCAATATGAAGTTCTCTTTCTTTTTTGGTTCTTTTTGTTGTTTAGGTATCAGAGTAATTGTAACTTCATAGAATGTATTAGGTAGTGTTTCTTCTGTTTCTATTTTGTGGAATAGTTTGAGGAATATTGATATTAGTTCCTTTTTGAAGATCTGGTAGAACTCTGCACTAAAACCATCTTGCCCTGGGCTTTTTTCTTTGGGAGGTTTTTAATGACTGCTTTTATTTTCTTATGGGTTATGGGCTGTTTAGTTTAACTGATCTTGATTTAATTTTGGCATGTGGTATGTGCCTAGAAAGTATCACCCACCCATTTTGTCTTGATTTTCCAGTTTGTTGAGCATAGGCTTTTATAGTAATATCTGATTTTTTGAATTTCTTCTTTTTCTGTTGTTATATCTGTGCGGGGCGCGCGCGTGTAGTCGTCTCGCCGGCGAAACCATACACACACACACACACACACACACCAGAATCCTTCCGTAGAAACACGTTTATTTCCATAAACCAAAATGGTGGTAGAAGATGACCCCCAGCCCTGGGAAAAGCCCTTATATACCCTAGAGCGGCGTAATCATCTCTGATTGGCCGCAAACTCGTAGCGCGCCAAACGCCGTGGGATGGGCTTAGCTTTGGCGGGCTTTACATGGCACATGCGCACTTTATTTGTTTACTAGGAAGAATTATGGCTGACAGCGCCACCTAGCGATGGCGGACTTTGCCAGCACCTGCCGCGGCTCCCAACATATATCTTCCTTTTTCAGTTTTGATTTTGTTAATTTGGATACTGTCTCTGTGCTCTTTTGTATGTCTAAAGGTTTATCTATCTAGTTGATTGTTGGGAGCCTACTCATAGCAGAAATTGGCTATCATCTTTGCAGCCATCTCAAGCCATATACCCTGACAAGAGACTTGTTTTTCAACAAGCCCACAACAGCTGAGCACACTCTGATAAACATCAGCTTTTTCTCACATATCTTGGTTTGTTGCCTAATGCCCCCAGCTACAAGGCGCATGTGGTATCCACGCTGCATGGCACGTGGCATAGTGCCTTCAGCTGTGTTCCCTTGCTTCTCCATGAGAGCAAGGCACGTGGAAAAGCGTATAAATACCCAGGATTTCCTTTCAATAAAGGGAGACTTGATCAGACCCTCTGTCTTGTCTCCATTCTTCCCATCTCTTGCCCCTCCATCCCCACTCTCTCTCTTCCTAGACCCTGACCCCTGACCAGTGCAGCAGCTTGGAGTGGTACAGAGTGGCGCTCAAAGGTGGGGCTCCAGTAAGCGGGATAGAGTGAAGGATACTACGGGAATTGGAAGTGTGCATCCTCACTCCTGCGCTGGAGACCCTGTTGATGTGAACAGGTCGTTACTGTTGATTTTCTCAAAGAACAGGCTCTTCATTTTGTTAATTATTTGTATTGTTTTCCTTTTCTATAAATAGTTGATTTAAACCATGAGTTTGGCTTTTTCCTGCCTTCAACTCCTGGATGTGATTGTGTCATCTGTAGTTCTCAGGTATGTTAAGTTGCTAGTATATATAGGATCTCTCCAATTTCTTCATGAAGGCATTTAGTGCTGTGAATTTTCCTCTTAGCACTGCTTTTATTGCGTCCCATATGTTTGGGTATGTTGTGCCTTCATTTTCAATGAATTCTAGAAAGACTTTAATTACTTTATTTCTTCCCTGACCAAGTTACAATTGAGTAGAGAGTTGTTCAGGTTCCATGAGTGCACCCTAAGTCCATGGTGGTCTCCTAGAATGCATGGGATTATTTCAATCTTGCATCTGTTGAAGCTTGTTTTGGATCTGATTATATGGTCAATTTTGGAGAAGGTGCTAAGAAGAAGGTATATTCTTTTTTGGGGAATGGGAATGTTCTGTAAATATGTTAAATCCATTTGGTTCATAACTTCTGTTAGTTTCACTGTGTGTGTGTGTGTGTGTGTGTGTGTGTGTGTGTCTGTTTGTTTCTGTTTCAATGATATATCCATTGGTGAGGGTGGGGTGTTGAAAATTACATTTTCCTGGGTACATATCAATGTCAGTATTGGAGACAACTCTGAGATTCAGTGTTTGTGTACCTTCTGTGCCAGCCCAATCCCCTATGATGTTACTGTTGTTTGTTGAAGAAAAACTCTTACTTAACTATATTCTTCCTAGAGCCTTTTTCTTTTAAAATTATTTCAATTCCATAAATAGTACATGTATTCTTCCTGTGAAAGTGTCTATTTGCTTCATTACTGTACCTGTAGAGAGCATTGTTAAATGTTTAATCTGTCAAGAACATTTTTCATGTCCTGAGAAACCTAAAGGATAGTGTTAATAAAAATAACACTAAAACTATAAAATTAAGGCAGTTTTAAAATCTCAAAGTTAAAACTTTACTAAAATTAAAAAGTAATATTAGGATAAATTTGGGCAGTAAGGTTGAATTTTTAACACTATTAATATATTAATATAGTATTATAAGTTTGCTTTCACATACATTGTATTATATATGGCAGTCTATTCAGGGAATGAATTTTTCACTCATGTATTTTAAGTACATTTATATTTATCATCACCCTTAATATTTCTTTTATTGACAATATTTTAGGTGATGAATATATATATTATATATTTTTTTCCCTATGAACCACGCAGCTCTGAGGTGGGACAGTGTCCTAAGGGAAGGGCATCCTGAGACATGGAAACCCAGGAACCATATCACTCTGAGAGGAAGCCTCCTCAGCAGCTCCTAGGGGAGAGTATTCCCAGCTAAGCTGAGGAGCTCCTGTTCGACAGCTCCTGTAGTATTAATTTATAAAGGCTTTAGGCTGAGCCAGGAAAAGTGCACAGTTGAGGAGCAGCTATTGTTGAGGCACAAAAGGAGATACATAATCATGAACAGGTCTTATGATGGCTGATGGCTGTTGAGATCTCCATGTGCCACCATTTTTGACAACTCTTGGGGGGACTTTTTACCACCATAGGCTAGGGTAGGAAGGAGGGAATGACAGCAGCTTTGATGGATTTTTGAGGCTTAGCGACTACATTGCTTCGTTATAAAAGACTGCAAGATATTTACAAAGATAACTTCTATGAGCAAATACTTTGCATAGATCCTGGCACAATTATACAGTAGTCTGAATAGAAGTTCTTAAATCATGGTATTGATATTAGTTCTGCTTCACTACCTTATGAACACTTACATAAACGTATACATGAATCCCCTTATAGTACTAAACAAACCAGAAACTGGTTGCTCACTCACCTTTCCTCCCTCTCTTCTGTTTTCTTTAACTTCTATCCTCTTAGGGTTTTTTTTTCATTTTTTTAAATTTTTTTCTCATTTACCTAATCATTAGTTGTGATAACCAATTGTGTGTAGTCTATTTTCTTAGGCTGGAAGTTGCTGAAAAGTACAGTGTTTCTTTAACTCATATGCCTTCAGAAAGTTATTTGTTATCAAAGTGCATATGGTCCTACTTTTGTCTTTCCTTGAGTTTTTAATATAGAATAGAATAACTCTAACCATAATTCCCAAGTTGTCTGCACTTCTATTTTGTTAACGTCAATTTCATTTATTGCCTTGATTACAGTGATATGAGTTACAAATTAAGACCTATGATTAAAAATTATATTAGTAATATTAGTTTATTTTAAGATGATAAAATCCAAGAAAAACTTCTCTTCCCATATATGCTGTTCATAGGAGTTTTTCTGGCTGAGTAACAAAGAAATTACGCAAACAGAATTTACAGAATTGGACTTTCCATTCTAATTGTTAAAAAAACTCATAAATCTGGAGTTTTCTAATGACCCAGCACAGGACAAGCAAGCTACCCACAAAACAAATCCTCCCACATTGTCTGGTTTTTGTAAATAACATTTCATTGAAAGAATAAAGTCCACTTGTTTTTGGCATTTATCTCCCGCTGCTCTGTCAATACAATAACGGGATAAAGGAGTGGGAACAAAGATTTCTTTGTAGATTTCAGAAGCCTAAAACCTTTATTTTCTTCCTCTTTAGAAATATTTTGTAGTCCCCAGTCTATAGAAAAATCAACAATCAATAACCTAGTAATTTTCTAGGAACACATGGTTCAGTAAACTCTCTTATGTCTAGCCTAATGGAGCCAGATAGATAACATGTTTTCATCAAGCTAGTTTTTCTAAATTTCCTTCATTTCTTGCCTCTAATTCACCATCAATATCCAAAATTCTTATTTACTTTATATTCAGTACTACATTTTCTGGTTTCAGTAGCTCCTGTTATCATATATCTATCAAAACTGACTTCCTCTTTCCCTAACAGTGTTCCTGAGCGTAAGTTATAGCAAGGTCCTGTTTTTATGAATTCAGCTAAGCTATATTTCCTCTTAGAATGTTCTTATTCTTTAAATAATACATTTTTAAACATTCTCCTCTTCTCCTTTCCCTATCCCTCACCCCTTATCCATCTCTCATATATTCTTTAGCATTCTTGCTCTATTTTTTGTGGTGTTGAAGATTGAATCTAGGGATTTGTGTACAATAGGCAAATGATCCACCACTGAAAGTTATCTCCAATTCCTTTTGTTAAATTCTATCAAATTTGAGACATGATTCTATATAAGTTGCTCAGATTGGCCTTGAACACACCCTGTACCTCAGGCTGTATTAAGACTTGGGAGCTAATTGTTTATGTACCTCAGGCTGAGTTAGGATTTGGGAGCTAATTGTTTAGATTCCTGCATAGCTGAGATTATAGGCTGTAGTCTCCAGGGCTGATTTACCTATTTTCTCCAAGACTCTGTGAGTAAGATCTTTCTTCTTAGCAGTTCACCCTATAAAAATCTCCTTATTTTGAGGACCATTCTTGTGGCATATGGTTTTTACTTGTCTTATATATGCCAATCAGTTAGTGTTTTGTTGTTTCATTCTCCTGTTAGTTATATTTGAATATTTTAACTTGATACAAGTTTAGTATCAGTGTCCTAAGCAAATAAAAGAAAAAGATCTTATTTTTATTTGGAGATATTTTAGTTACAACAGCTAGGTAGTATCTTTTTCTAGAAAATTAGAACACATTTTTGTCAGCCTAGCGGCTTCCTTCTATAAAAAATCATTTCCCCAGTCCATACTTAAGAATTGCTAAGAAGAAAAAATGGTACTTTAATGAGCAGATTGAATGAATCATGAGTTTAACATTTTAAGAATTAAATATATAGTGAAGAACATCAATCCATTCAAACATATTTTTAAAGAAATCATAGTTTCCTAGGTCTAAATATGAGCAGAATATCTTGAAAAACAAATTGGTACATAAATATGCTGTCAGTAAGATTCTATTTTCTCCTCACACAGTACTGTTTCTTAAGCACAAGTTGAATATTTCACTATGGCAACATGATATAAATTATCCTGCATCAGCCTGAAATAGAAAAATTCTAGCATATATGTGATACAATAAGCAAAGACATCACTATGTATGTCAAAGAGAAATGATCTTTTGTTGATTATTTATTGTAGTATTGTTTCTATGAAAAAAAAATTCTGTTGGCTCAGAACTATTCCTGCCTTTTGTTCTCATCTTTTCTCCCATCAATGAGATTCCACAATGTTAGGATTTCTTTACTGTACTTGCCACATATTACATATTACATTTATTATTTATCTTAAAATTAAAGTAGAGACAGTCCATTATTTTATCTGGCAGACCTACCTGAAATGAAATACTTGCTAAGTTCCCATTTCTGGGAGTGAGAAAAACCATGTCTCCTCTCCTCCAGCTACACTTAAAAGGCATGTTTGAGACTATGTACGCTTCCCTTTTGGCACTCCTCCATTATTATCTCCCTTTGGTTGTTACTACTATTTTAAGTTGAGCCCTTATCAGTCTTTGCCTTGTTTGTTGTAGTTTCCTCAGTCATCTTCATGCTTCCCAAACTTGTACCCTTATGCCCTACAACCTGTTCTCTACTCATCACTCCTCTTTCTTCTCTGAACATGCTATTCTATTTCTTACTTATATTTTGATAACAGCAGCTTAGAATAATCAACCCACTTATGTCTGCCTTGAAACTATACTCCCACTCCACCTGATACTTATCTTTAAGACTTAAAGCTCTCCAGCCCAAAACTGTTTCTGCTCTCTGTCAGCTAATAGGTGAATCTTAAACATGTCTTTTTTCATACTCATAACCTTTTTCAGAACACTGCAGTGGGTTAGTGTTAATTTGTCAAAAGAAACCACAATCCTAGAAGGCTTTATTGTGACACATGCTGCTGTGTCTATGTAACAAAGTTGTCACTGCCAAAGGCAGAGTACCCTTTTGCCAGGACTTTGTTCAGGAGCCAAGAGATCATTTTGGATCCAACATACAGGCTAAATTAGCAGGAGGAAGTGGATAGGAAGTTAAAGAAAAGTTACACTCATATTTTTTTATCTATTATTTACTTAGATTTTGAAAACTATATCCCTCATTTGCCAACAAATATGAAACTGAGGCAAATACCAATGTCGTTTTAAAGTATGAAGAATAAATGAGGAAAATTTATCAGTTTTTAAGTGGTGTATAGTTATAAAATTCTGTAGAGTGCTATAGGAAGAAGTAGGCCAATTTACAGAGGTCAAAGGAAAGTCACCCTTAAGATTTTAAATTTGGCTGCTTTTAGTTGGAAGCATGACTTGCTTAAAAAAAATGATAAAAAGATTTTCTACTTCTTTATATGTCCTCTACCTTTAATGTACCTTTAAATGTTGGTCTCCCTGGGCAACCTTTAAGAATCAGGTTATAGATGTATGCTTTCTTCCCTTTAATAAGGCTTCTGAGTACCATCCAGAACAGTAACCTTTAACTATGGCTTCCGTTTCAAATCATGGGCAATGTATAAGAGGTACACCTATCTATGAACCATCCCAGAGATTCTAGTTTGGAATATAGACTATGAACTATGGCATTTTCTCAAATCTAGCCAGATTAATTTTACATAGAGTAAGATAGAATGCTATTGATTTAATCCTGTAATTGACCTTTTTCCTACTAGATTCAACTTCTACTTTATGAAGGTGACATGTCCTAAACATAACCAGTTATAGTCTAAGTGCCCAGCTGCCGGCTACTAGCTGTTTGTACTTGCTGAAGTCAACTTTCCAGGTTCTTAGGGTCTGTAGATTATAAACCAAGTAACTGAGGGTTCTGTGGTATACACATAGAGATCATACTGCTGATCCATCTTTAGTCTCAGAGAGGATGTTAAGTGGTTTCTTACAAGATGAGATTCTGTAAATAATTTATAATTATTTTATTTAAGTTCCAAATGTTGCCCATTTCCTGGGACTACCTCCAAGAGTTTTTCACAACATCCCGCATCCCCTTTGCCTCTGAAAGGGTGCTCGACACCCATACTCACCCGTCCCCACCTCTCTTTCCCTCCAACATCCTCTACCTACCACTGAGGCCAGACAAGGCAGTCTGCTGCTACATATGTGCCTTGGACCACAGATCAGCCCGTGCCTGCTCTTTGGTTGGTGGCTTAGACTCTGAGAGCCACCAGGGGTCAAGGTTAGTTGACACTGTTGGTCTTCCTATAGGGTTGCCATCTCCATGAGGTCCTTCAACGCTTCCTCTAACTTTTCCATAGGGGTCCCCAACCTCAGTCCAATAGTTGGCACCTGTCTTAGTTAGCTGCTAGTAGAGCCTCTCAGGAAAGCCATGCCAGGCTCCTGTCTGTAAGCATAACGTGGCATGAATAATAGTGTTAGGGTTTGGTGCCCCACCCATGGAATGGATCTCTGGTTGGGCAGGTCACTGGATGGCCTTTCCTTCAGTCTCTACTCCATTATTTCTTTCAAACAGGAGCAATTCTGTGTCAAAAATTTTGAAGGTGTTGGTGACCCTGTCACTCCACTAGGGGCCCTGTCTCTCTAAGGTATCTCAAGGTCTCTTCAGGTTCCATTGTCCCGCGCAACCTCCCGCCAGCAGGAAAGACGCGGCACACTCAG